>NW_026113116.1:0-12500 GCF_024323335.1 Lathyrus oleraceus | reverse complement strand
AATGCTAATCTAAAAGATCGAATCTCATTCTATGTTTTTTTTAACACATTGTAAAATTCTAATCCCTCTATCTCAAATTATAAATCATTTTCTCTAAACTTACCTACAATTGCTTATATACAGTTAGAATTATTTTCCCTAAAACTCTAAACCCTAAACCTTAAATATATATATATATATATATATATATATATATATATATTATATATATATATATATATATATATATATATATATAATGTTAAAGATTTAAGTCTTTTTTATTTTAATTTTGTATTTAAATTATTTATTTAAAAAAAGGATAAAACATAGGTGTTGTTCCAATGATATTTTTTGTGCTTTTTTTCATTCATAAGGTGATATCTGTCTAAAACTTAACGTCACATTCAGATCCTCTACCAAAACATGAATGTGTCGTACATTTATTTTTCCAAAAATGGGAGATTAACTCCACATGTTATATCATGAATGGAAAACAGTTCTAACAGCATATAAGCAATTGTACATAAGTTTAATCCTTTAAAAAAATGCTAATCTAAAAGATCGAATCTCATTCTCCGTTTGTTCTTCATTCTATGTTTTTTTTAACACATTGTAAAATTCTAATCCCTCTATCTCAAATTATAAATCATTTTCTCTAAACTTACGTACAATTGCTTATATACTGTTAGAATTATTTTCCCTAAAACTCTAAACCCTAAACCTTAAATATATATATAAAGTTAAAGATTTAAGTCTTTTTTATTTTAATTTTTGTATTTAAATTATTTATTTAAAAAAAAGGATAAAACATAGGTGTTGTTCCAATGATATTTTTTGTGCTTTTTTTCATTCATAAGGTGATATCTGTCTAAAACTTAACGTCACATTCAGATCCTCTACCAAAACATGACTGTGTCGTACATTTATTTTTCCAAAAATGGGAGATTAACTCCACATGTTATATCATGAATGGAAAACAGTTCTAACAGCATATAAGCAATTGTACATAAGTTTAATCCTTTAAAAAAATGCTAATCTAAAAGATCGAATCTCATTCTCCGTTTGTTCTTCATTCTATGTTTTTTTAACACATTGTAAAATTCTAATCCCTCTATCTCAAATTATAAATCATTTTCTCTAAACTTACGTACAATTGCTTATATACTGTTAGAATTATTTTCCCTAAAACTCTAAACCCTAAACCTTAATATATATATATATATATATATATATATATATATATATATATATATATATATATATATATATATATATATATATAATGTTAAAGATTTAAGTCTTTTTTATTTTAATTTTGTAATTAAATTTTTATTTAAAAAAAAGAATAAAACATAGGTGTTGTTCCAATGATATTTTTTGTGCTTTTTTTCATTCATAAGGTGATATCTGTCTAAAACTTAACATCACATTCAGATCCTCTACCAAAACATGACTGTGTCGTACATTTATTTTTCCAAAAATGGGAGATTAACTCCACATGTTATCTCATGAATGGAAAACAGTTCTAACAGCATATAAGCAATTGTACATAAGTTTAATCCTTTAAAAAAATGCTAATCTAAAAGATCGAATCTCATTCTATGTTTTTTTTAACACATTGTAAAATTCTAATCCCTCTATCTCAAATTATAAATCATTTTCTCTAAACTTACCTACAATTGCTTATATACAGTTAGAATTATTTTCCCTAAAACTCTAAACCCTAAACCTTAAATATATATATATATATATATATATATATATATATATATATATATATATATATATATATATATATATATATATATATATATATATATATAATGTTAAAGATTTAAGTCTTTTTTATTTTAATTTTTGTATTTAAATTATTTATTTAAAAAAAGGATAAAACATAGGTGTTGTTCCAATGATATTTTTTGTGCTTTTTTTCATTCATAAGGTGATATCTGTCTAAAACTTAACGTCACATTCAGATCCTCTACCAAAACATGAATGTGTCGTACATTTATTTTTCCAAAAATGGGAGATTAACTCCACATGTTATATCATGAATGGAAAACAGTTCTAACAGCATATAAGCAATTGTACATAAGTTTAATCCTTTAAAAAAATGCTAATCTAAAAGATCGAATCTCATTCTCCGTTTGTTCTTCATTCTATGTTTTTTTTAACACATTGTAAAATTCTAATCCCTCTATCTCAAATTATAAATCATTTTCTCTAAACTTACGTACAATTGCTTATATACAGTTAGAATTATTTTCCCTAAAACTCTAAACCCTAAACCTTAATATATATATATATATATATATATATATATATATATATATAATGTTAAAGATTTAAGTCTTTTTTATTTTAATTTTTGTATTTAAATTATTTATTTAAAAAAAAGGATAAAACATAGGTGTTGTTCCAATGATATTTTTTGTGCTTTTTTTCATTCATAAGGTGATATCTGTCTAAAACTTAACGTCACATTCAGATCCTCTACCAAAACATGAATGTGTCGTACATTTATTTTTCCAAAAATGGGAGATTAACTCCACATGTTATATCATGAATGGAAAACAGTTCTAACAGCATATAAGCAATTGTACATAAGTTTAATCCTTTAAAAAAATGCTAATCTAAAAGATCGAATCTCATTCTCCGTTTGTTCTTCATTCTATGTTTTTTTTAACACATTGTAAAATTCTAATCCCTCTATCTCAAATTATAAATCATTTTCTCTAAACTTACGTACAATTGCTTATATACAGTTAGAATTATTTTCCCTAAAACTCTAAACCCTAAACCTTAAATATATATATATATATATATATATATATATATATATATATATATATATATATATATATATATATATATATATATATATATATATATATATAATGTTAAAGATTTAAGTCTTTTTTATTTTAATTTTTGTATTTAAATTATTTATTTCAAAAAAAAGGATAAAACATAGGTGTTGTTCCAATGATATTTTTTGTGCTTTTTTTCATTCATAAGGTGATATCTGTCTAAAACTTAACGTCACATTCAGATCCTCTACCAAAACATGAATGTGTCGTACATTTATTTTTCCAAAAATGGGAGATTAACTCCACATGTTATATCATGAATGGAAAACAGTTCTAACAGCATATAAGCAATTGTACATAAGTTTAATCCTTTAAAAAAATGCTAATCTAAAAGATCGAATCTCATTCTCCGTTTGTTCTTCATTCTATGTTTTTTTAACACATTGTAAAATTCTAATCCCTCTATCTCAAATTATAAATCATTTTCTCTAAACTTACGTACAATTGCTTATCTACTTGAAGAATTATTTTCCCTAAAACTCTAAACCCTAAACCTTATATATATATATATATATATATATATATATATAATGTTAAAGATTTAAGTCTTTTTTATTTTAATTATTGTATTTAAATTATTTATTTAAAAAAAGGATAAAACATAGGTGTTGTTCCAATGATATTTTTTGTGCTTTTTTTCATTCATAAGGTGATATCTGTCTAAAACTTAACGTCACATTCAGATCCTCTACCAAAACATGACTGTGTCGTACATTTATTTTTCCAAAAATGGGAGATTAACTCCACATGTTATATCATGAATGGAAAACAGTTCTAACAGCATATAAGCAATTGTACATAAGTTTAATCCTTTAAAAAAATGCTAATCTAAAAGATCGAATCTCATTCTCCGTTTGTTCTTCATTCTATGTTTTTTTTAACACATTGTAAAATTCTAATCCCTCTATCTCAAATTATAAATCATTTTCTCTAAACTTACGTACAATTGCTTATATACTGTTAGAATTATTTTCCCTAAAACTCTAAACCCTAAACCTTATATATATATATATATATATATATATATATATATATATATATATATATATATATATATATATATATATATATATATATATTTATATAATGTTAAAGATTTAAGTCTTTTTTATTTTAAATATTGTAATTAAATTGTTTATTTAAAAAAAAGGATAAAACATAGGTGTTGTTCCAATGATATTTTTTGTGCTTTTTTTCATTCATAAGGTGATATCTGTCTAAAACTTAACGTCACATTCAGATCCTCTACCAAAACATGACTGTGTCGTACATTTATTTTTCCAAAAATGGGAGATTAACTCCACATGTTATATCATGAATGGAAAACAGTTCTAACAGCATATAAGCAATTGTACATAAGTTTAATCCTTTAAAAAAATGCTAATCTAAAAGATCGAATCTCATTCTATGTTTTTTTTTAACACATTGTAAAATTCTAATCCCTCTATCTCAAATTATAAATCATTTTCTCTAAACTTACGTACAATTGCTTATATACAGTTAGAATTATTTTCCCTAAAACTCTAAACCCTAAACCTTAAATATATATATATATATATATATATAATGTTAAAGATTTAAGTCTTTTTTATTTTAATTTTTGTATTTAAACTATTTATTTCAAAAAAAAGGATAAAACATAGGTGTTGTTCCAATGATATTTTTGTGCTTTTTTTCATTCATAAGGTGATATCTGTCTAAAACTTAACGTCACATTCAGATCCTCTACCAAAACATGAATGTGTCGTACATTTATTTTTCCAAAAATGGGAGATTAACTCCACATGTTATATCATGAATGGAAAACAGTTCTAACAGCATATAAGCAATTGTACATAAGTTTAATCCTTTAAAAAAATGCTAATCTAAAAGATCGAATCTCATTCTCCGTTTGTTCTTCATTCTATGTTTTTTTAACACATTGTAAAATTCTAATCCCTCTATCTCAAATTATAAATCATTTTCTCTAAACTTACGTACAATTGCTTATCTACTTGAAGAATTATTTTCCCTAAAACTCTAAACCCTAAACCTTAAATATATATATATATATATATATATATATATATATATATATATATATATATATATATATATATATATATATAATGTTAAAGATTTAAGTCTTTTTATTTTAATTTTTGTATTTAAATTATTTATTTAAAAAAGGATAAAACATAGGTGTTGTTCCAATGATATTTTTTGTGCTTTTTTTCATTCATAAGGTGATATCTGTCTAAAACTTAACGTCACATTCAGATCCTCTACCAAAACATGACTGTGTCGTACATTTATTTTTCCAAAAATGGGAGATTAACTCCACATGTTATATCATGAATGGAAAACAGTTCTAACAGCATATAAGCAATTGTACATAAGTTTAATCCTTTAAAAAAATGCTAATCTAAAAGATCGAATCTCATTCTCCGTTTGTTCTTCATTCTATGTTTTTTTTAACACATTGTAAAATTCTAATCCCTCTATCTCAAATTATAAATCATTTTCTCTAAACTTACGTACAATTGCTTATATACTGTTAGAATTATTTTCCCTAAAACTCTAAACCCTAAACCTTAAATATATATATATATATATATATATATATATATATATATATATATATATATATATATATATATATATATATATATATATATATATATATATATATATATATTTATAATGTTAAGATTTAAGTCTTTTTATTTTAAATTTTGTAATTAAATGTTTATTTAAAAAAAAGGATAAAACATAGGTGTTGTTCCAATGATATTTTTGTGCTTTTTTTCATTCATAAGGTGATATCTGTCTAAAACTTAACGTCACATTCAGATCCTCTACCAAAACATGACTGTGTCGTACATTTATTTTCCAAAAATGGGAGATTAACTCCACATGTTATATCATGAATGGAAAACAGTTCTAACAGCATATAAGCAATTGTACATAAGTTTAATCCTTTAAAAAAATGCTAATCTAAAAGATCGAATCTCATTCTATGTTTTTTTTTTTCACATTGTAAAATTCTAATCCCTCTATCTCAAATTATAAATCATTTTCTCTAAACTTACGTACAATTGCTTATATACAGTTAGAATTATTTTCCCTAAAACTTAAACCCTAAACTTATTATATATATATATATATATATATATATATATATATATATATATATATATATATATATATATATATATATATATATATATATATATATATATATATATATATATATATATATATATATATATATATATATATATATATATATATATATATATATATATATATATATATATTTATGTAAGATTTAAGTCTTTTTTATTTTAATTTTGTATTTAAATTATTTATTCAAAAAAAGGATAAAACATAGGTGTTGTTCCAATGATATTTTTTGTGCTTTTTTTCATTCATAAGGTGATATCTGTCTAAAACTTAACGTCACATTCAGATCCTCTACCAAAACATGAATGTGTCGTACATTTATTTTTCCAAAAATGGGAGATTAACTCCACATGTTATATCATGAATGGAAAACAGTTCTAACAGCATATAAGCAATTGTACATAAGTTTAATCCTTTAAAAAAATGCTAATCTAAAAGATCGAATTTCATTCTCTGTTTGTTCTTCATTCTATGTTTTTTAACACATTGTAAAATTCTAATCCCTCTATCTCAAATTATAAATCATTTTCTCTAAACTTACGTACAATTGCTTATCTTACAGTTGAATTATTTTCCCTAAAACTCTAAACCATACCTTAAATATATATATATATATATATATATATATTATATATATATATATATAATGTTAAAGATTTAAGTCTTTTTTATTTAATTTTTGTATTTAAATTATTTATTTAAAAAAGGATAAAACATAGGTGTTGTTCCAATGATATTTTTTGTGCTTTTTTTCATTCATAAGGTGATATCTGTCTAAAACTTAACGTCACATTCAGATCCTCTACCAAAACATGACTGTGTCGTACACTTATTTTTCCAAAAATGGGAGATTAACTCCACATGTTATATCATGAATGGAAAACAGTTCTAACAGCATATATATATATATATATATATATATATATATATATATATATATATATATATATATATATAATGTTAAAGATTTAAGTCTTTTTATTTTAATTTTTGTATTTAAATATTTATTTCAAAAAAAAGGATAAAACATAGGTGTTGTTCCAATGATATTTTTTGTGCTTTTTTTCATTCATAAGGTGATATCTGTCTAAAACTTAACGTCACATTCAGATCCTCTACCAAAACATGAATGTGTCGTACATTTATTTTTCAAAAATGGGAGATTAACTCCACATGTTATATCATGAATGGAAAACAGTTCTAACAGCATATAAGCAATTGTACATAAGTTTAATCCTTTAAAAAAATGCTAATCTAAAAGATCGAATCTCATTCTCCGTTTGTTCTTCATTCTATGTTTTTTTAACACATTGTAAAATTCTACTCCCTCTATCTCAAATTATAAATCATTTTCTCTAAACTTACGTACAATTGCTATATATATATATATATATATATATATATATATATATATATATATATATATATATATATAATGTTAAAGATTTAAGTCTTTTTTATTTTAATTTTGTATTTAAATTATTTATTTAAAAAAAGGATAAAACATAGGTGTTGTTCCAATGATATTTTTTGTGCTTTTTTTCATTCATAAGGTGATATCTGTCTAAAACTTAACGTCACATTCAGATCCTCTACCAAAACATGACTGTGTCGTACATTTATTTTTCCAAAAATGGGAGATTAACTCCACATGTTATATCATGAATGGAAAACAGTTCTAACAGCATATAAGCAATTGTACATAAGTTTAATCCTTTAAAAAAATGCTAATCTAAAAGATCGAATCTCATTCTCCGTTTGTTCTTCATTCTATGTTTTTTTTAACACATTGTAAAATTCTAATCCCTCTATCTCAAATTATAAATCATTTTCTCTAAACTTACGTACAATTGCTTATATACAGTTAGAATTATTTTCCTAAAACTCTAAACCCTAAAACTAATATATAATATATATATATATATATATATATATATATATATATATATATATATATATATATATATATATATATATATATATATATATATAGATATATATATATATAGTATTTATATAATGTTAAAGATTTAAGTCTTTTTTATTTAATTTTGTAATAAATTTTATTTATAAAACTTAACGTCACATTCAGATCCTCTACCAAAACATGACTGTGTCGTACATTTATTTTTCCAAAAATGGGAGATTAACTCCACATGTTATATCATGAATGGAAAACAGTTCTAACAGCATATAAGCAATTGTACATAAGTTTAATCCTTTAAAAAAATGCTAATCTAAAAGATCGAATCTCATTCTATTTTTTTTTTAACACATTGTAAAATTCTAATCCTCTATCTCAAATTATAATCATTTTCTCTAAACTTACGTACAATTGCTTATATACTATATATATATATATATATATATATATATATATAATATATATATATATATATATATATATATATATATATATATATATATATATATATTATATATATATATATAATGTTTAAGATTTAAGTCTTTTTTATTTTAATTTTTGTATTAAATTATTTATTTCAAAAAAAGGATAAAACATAGGTGCAGTTCCAATGATATTTTTGGTGCTTTTTTTCATTCATAAGGTGATATCTGTCTAAAACTTAACGTCACATTCAGATCCTCTACCAAAACATGATAGTGTCGTACACTTATTTTTCCAAAAATGGGAGATTAACTCCACATGTTATATCATGAATGGAAAACAGTTCTAACAGCATATATATATATATATATATATATATATATATATATATATATATATATATATATATATAAGGTTAAAGATTTAAGTTTTTTATTTTAATTTTTGTAATTGAATTATTTATTTAAAAAAAGGATAAAACATAGGTGTTGTTCCAATGATATTTTTGGTGCTTTTTTCATTCATAAGGTGATATCTGTCTAAAACTTAACGTCACATTCAGATCCTCTACCAAAACATGATTGTGTCGTACATTTATTTTTCCAAAAATGGGAGATTAACTCCACATGTTATATCATGAATGGAAAACAGTTCTAACAGCATATAAGCAATTGTACATAAGTTTAATCCTTTAAAAAATGCTAATCTAAAAGATCGAATCTCATTCTCCGTTTGTTCTTCATTCTATGTTTTTTTAACACATTGTAAAATTCTAATCCCTCTATCTCAAATTATAAATCATTTTCTCTAAACTTACGTACAATTGCTTATATACAGTTAGAATTATTTTCCCTAAAACTCTAAACCCTAAACCTTAATATATATATATATATATATATATATATATATATATATATATATATATATATATATATATATATATATATATATATATATAAATGTTAAGATTTAAGTCTTTTTTATTTAATTTTTGTATTAAATTATTTATTTCAAAAAAAGGATAAAACATAGGTGTTGTTCCAATGATATTTTTGTGCTTTTTTTCATTCATAAGGTGATATCTGTCTAAAACTTAACGTCACATTCAGATCCTCTACCAAAACATGATTGTGTCGTACATTTATTTTTCCAAAAATGGGAGATTAACTCCACATGTTATATCATGAATGGAAAACAGTTCTAACAGCATATAAGCAATTGTACATAAGTTTAATCCTTTAAAAAAATGCTAATCTAAAAGATCGAATCTCATTCTCCGTTTGTTCTTCATTCTATGTTTTTTTAAACACATTGTAAAATTCTAATCCCTCTATCTCAAATTATAAATCATTTTCTCTAAACTTACGTACAATTGCTTATATACTGTTAGAATTATCCCTAAAACTCTAAACCCTAAACCTAATTTATATATATATATATATATATATATATATATATATATATATATATATATATATATATATATATATATATATATATATATATATATATATATATATAATGTTAAAGATTTAAGTCTTTTTTATTTTAATTTTTGTATTTAAATTATTTATTTAAAAAAAAGGATAAAACATAGGTGTTGTTCCAATGATTTTTTGTGCTTTTTTTCATTCATAAGGTGATATCTGTCTAAAACTTAACGTCACATTCAGATCCTCTACCAAAACATGACTGTGTCGTACATTTATTTTCCAAAAATGGGAGATTAACTCCACATGTTATATCATGAATGGAAAACAGTTCTAACAGCATATTCTATCTCAAATTATAAATCATTTTCTCTAAACTTACGTACAATTGCTTATATACAGTTAGAATTATTTTCCCTAAAACTCTAAACCCAAACCTTAAATATATATATATATATATATATATAATATATATATATATATAATATATATATATAATGTTAAAGATTTAAGTCTTTTTTATTTTAATTTTGTATTTAAATTATTTATTTCAAAAAAAGGATAAAACATAGGTGTTGTTCCAATGATATTTTTTGTGCTTTGTTTCATTCATAAGGTGATATCTGTCTAAAACTTAACGTCACATTCAGATCCTCTACCAAAACATGAATGTGTCGTACATTTATTTTTCCAAAAATGGGAGATTAACTCCACATGTTATATCATGAATGGAAAACAGTTCTAACAGCATATAAGCAATTGTACATAAGTTTAATCCTTTAAAAAAATGCTAATCTAAAAGATCGAATCTCATTCTCCGTTTGTTCTTCATTCTATGTTTTTTTAACACATTGTAAAATTCTAATCCCTCTATCTCAAATTATAAATCATTTTCTCTAAACTTACGTACAATTGCTTATATACTGTTAGAATTATTTCCCTAAAACTCTAAACCCTAAACCTAAATATATATATATATATATATATATATATATATATATATATATATATATATATATATATATATATATATATATATATATATTAGGACAGATGATCATCAAAAGTGCTTAAGGATTGGGAGAAGGATGGATATATATAATGTTAAAGATTAAGTCTTTTTTATTTTAATTTTGTATTTAAATTATTTATTTCAAAAAAGGATAAAACATAGGTGTTGTTCCAATGATATTTTTGTGCTTTTTTCATTCATAAGGTGATATCTGTCTAAAACTTAACGTCACATTCAGATCCTCTACCAAAACATGAATGTGTCGTACATTTATTTTCCAAAAATGGGAGATTAACTCCACATGTTATATCATGAATGGAAAACAGTTCTAACAGCATATATCTATCTCAAATTATAAATCATTTTCTCTAAACTTACGTACAATTGCTTATATACTGTTAGAATTATTTTCCCTAAAACTCTAAACCCTAAACCTTATAATATATATATTATATATATATATATATATATATATATATATATATATATATATATATATAATGTTAAAGATTTAAGTCTTTTTATTTTAATTTTTGTATTTAAATTATTTATTTAAAAAAAGGATAAAACATAGGTGTTGTTCCAATGATATTTTTTGTGCTTTTTTTCATTCATAAGGTGATATCTGTCTAAAACTTAACGTCACATTCAGATCCTCTACCAAAACATGACTGTGTCGTACATTTATTTTTCCAAAAATGGGAGATTAACTCCACATGTTATATCATGAATGGAAAACAGTTCTAACAGCATATATATATATATATATATATATATATAATATATATATATATATATATATAAATATATATATATATATAATATATATATATATATGTTAAGATTTAAGTCTTTTTATTTTAATTTTGTATTTAATTATTATTTAAAAAAAGGATAAAACATAGGTGTTGTTCCAATGATATTTTTTGTGCTTTTTTTCATTCATAAGGTGATATCTGTCTAAAACTTAACGTCACATTCAGATCCTCTACCAAAACATGAATGTGTCGTACATTTATTTTTCCAAAAATGGGAGATTAACTCCACATGTTATATCATGAATGGAAAACAGTTCTAACAGCATATAAGCAATTGTACATAAGTTTAATCCTTTAAAAAAATGCTAATCTAAAAGATCGAATCTCATTCTATGTTTTTTTTAACACATTGTAAAATTCTAATCCCTCTATCTCAAATTATAAATCATTTTCTCTAAACTTACGTACAATTGCTTATATACAGTTAGAATTATTTTCCCTAAAACTCTAAACCTAAACCTAAATATATCTATAATATATATATATATATATATATATATATATATATATATATATATATATATATATATATATATATATATATATATATATAATGTTAAAGATTTAAGTCTTTTTTATTTTAATTTTTGTATTTAAATTATTTATTTCAAAAAAAAGGATAAAACATAGGTGTTGTTCCAATGATATTTTGTGCTTTTTTTCATTCATAAGGTGATATCTGTCTAAAACTTAACGTCACATTCAGATCCTCTACCAAAACATGAATGTGTCGTACATTTATTTTTCCAAAAATGGGAGATTAACTCCACATGTTATATCATGAATGGAAAACAGTTCTAACAGCATATAAGCAATTGTACATAAGTTTAATCCTTTAAAAAAATGCTAATCTAAAAGATCGAATCTCATTCT
>NW_026113115.1:0-41021 GCF_024323335.1 Lathyrus oleraceus | reverse complement strand
AAAACCTATACTTTCTCATTTTATATGTAAATATACATATTACAACCTCATTATATAAATGAGATTATATTTACAAGAAATAAACCTATACTTTCTCATTTTATATGTAAATATACATATTACAACCTCATTATATAAATGAGATTATATTTACAAATATAAAACTATACTTTCTCATTTTTATATGTAAATATACATATTACAACCTCATTATATAAATGAGATTATATTTACAAGAAATAAACCTATACTTTCTCATTTTTATATGTAAATATACATATTACAACCTCATTATATAAATGAGATTATATTTACAAGAAATAAAACCTATACTTTCTATTTTTATATGTAAATATACATATTACAACCTCATTATTAAATAAATGAGATATATTACAAAAAATAAAACCTATACTTTCTCATTTTTATATGTAAATATACATATTACAACCTCATTATATAAATGAGATTATATTTACAAGAAATAAAACCTATACTTTCTCATTTTATATGTAAATATACATATTACAACCTCATTATATAAATGAGATTATATTTACAAGAAAATAAACCTATACTTCTCATTTTATATGTAAATATACATATTACAACCTCATTATATAAATGAGATTATATTTACAAGAAATAAAACCTATACTTTCTCATTTTTATATGTAAATATACATATTACAACCTCATTATATAAATGAGATTATATTTACAAAAATAAAACCTATACTTTCTCATTTTTATATGTAAATATACATATTACAACCTCATTATATAAATGAGATTATATTTACAAAAATAAAACCTATACTTTCTCATTTTTATATGTAAATATACATATTACAACCTCATTATATAAATGAGATTATATTTACAAGAAATAAAACCTATACTTTCTCAATTTTATATGTAAATATACATATTACAACCTCATTATATAAATGAGATTATATTTACAAGAAATAAAACCTATACTTTCTCATTTTTATATGTAAATATACATATTACAACCTCATTATATAAATGAGATTATATTTACAAGAAATAAAACCTATACTTTCTCATTTTTATATGTAAATATACATATTACAACCTCATTATATAAATGAGATTATATTTACAAGAAATAAAACCTATACTTTCTCATTTTTATATGTAAATATACATATTACAACCTCATTATATAAATGAGATTATATTTACAAGAAATAAAACCTATACTTTCTCATTTTATATGTAAATATACATATTACAACCTCATTATATAAATGAGATTATATTTACACAAAAATAAAACCTATACTTTCTCATTTTTATATGTAAATATACATATTACAACCTCATTATATAAATGAGATTATATTTACAAGAAATAAAACCTATATTTCTCATTTTTATATGTAAATATACATATTACAACCTCATTATATAAATGAGATTATATTTACAAGAAATAAAACCTATACTTTCTCATTTTTATATGTAAATATACATATTACAACCTCATTATATAAATGAGATTATATTTACAAGAAATAAAACCTATACTTTCTCATTTTTATATGTAAATATACATATTACAACCTCATTATATAAATGAGATTATATTTACAAATAATAAAACCTATACTTTCTCATTTTTATATGTAAATATACATATTACAACCTCATTATATAAATGAGATTATATTTACAAGAAATAAAACCTATACTTTCTCATTTTTATATGTAAATATACATATTACAACCTCATTATATAAATGAGATTATATTTACAAGAAATAAAACCTATACTTTCTCATTTTTATATGTAAATATACATATTACAACCTCATTATATAAATGAGATTATATTTACAAGAAATAAAACCTATACTTTCTCATTTTTATATGTAAATATACATATTACAACCTCATTATATAAATGAGATTATATTTACAAGAAATAAAACCTATACTTTCTCATTTTTATATGTAAATATACATATTACAACCTCATTATATAAATGAGATTATATTTACAAGAAATAAAACCTATACTTTCTCATTTTTATATGTAAATATACATATTACAACCTCATTATATAAATGAGATTATATTTACAAGAAATAAAACCTATACTTTCTCATTTTTATATGTAAATATACATATTACAACCTCATTATATAAATGAGATTATATTTACAAAAAATAAAACCTATACTTTCTCATTTTTATATGTAAATATACATATTACAACCTCATTATATAAATGAGATTATATTTACAAGAAATAAAACCTATACTTTCTCATTTTTATATGTAAATATACATATTACAACCTCATTATATAAATGAGATTATATTTACAAGAAATAAAACCTATACTTTCTCATTTTTATATGTAAATATACATATTACAACCTCATTATATAAATGAGATTATATTTACAAAAATAAAACCTATACTTTCTCATTTTTATATGTAAATATACATATTACAACCTCATTATATAAATGAGATTATATTACAAGAAATAAAACCTATACTTTCTCATTTTTATATGTAAATATACATATTACAACCTCATTATATAAATGAGATTATATTTACAAAAATAAAACCTATACTTTCTCATTTTTATATGTAAATATACATATTACAACCTCATTATATAAATGAGATTATATTTACAAGAAATAAAACCTATACTTTCTCATTTTTATATGTAAATATACATATTACAACCTCATTATATAAATGAGATTATATTTACAAAAAATAAAACCTATACTTTCTCATTTTTATATGTAAATATACATATTACAACCTCATTATATAAATGAGATTATATTTACAAGAAATAAAACCTATACTTTCTCATTTTTATATGTAAATATACATATTACAACCTCATTATATAAATGAGATTATATTTACAAAAAATAAAACCTATACTTTCTCATTTTTATATGTAAATATACATATTACAACCTCATTATATAAATGAGATTATATTTACAAGAAATAAAACCTATACTTTCTCATTTTTATATGTAAATATACATATTACAACCTCATTATATAAATGAGATTATATTTACAAGAAATAAAACCTATACTTTCTCATTTTTATATGTAAATATACATATTACAACCTCATTATATAAATGAGATTATATTTACAAGAAATAAAACCTATACTTTCTCATTTTTATATGTAAATATACATATTACAACCTCATTATATAAATGAGATTATATTTACAAGAAATAAAACCTATACTTTCTCATTTTTATATGTAAATATACATATTACAACCTCATTATATAAATGAGATTATATTTACAAGAAATAAAACCTATACTTTCTCATTTTTATATGTAAATATACATATTACAACCTCATTATATAAATGAGATTATATTTACAAAAATAAAACCTATACTTTCTCATTTTTATATGTAAATATACATATTACAACCTCATTATATAAATGAGATTATATTTACAAGAAATAAAACCTATACTTTCTCATTTTTATATGTAAATATACATATTACAACCTCATTATATAAATGAGATTATATTTACAAGAAATAAAACCTATACTTTCTCATTTTTATATGTAAATATACATATTACAACCTCATTATATAAATGAGATTATATTTACAAAAATAAAACCTATACTTTCTCATTTTTATATGTAAATATACATATTACAACCTCATTATATAAATGAGATTATATTTACAAGAAATAAAACCTATACTTTCTCATTTTTATATGTAAATATACATATTACAACCTCATTATATAAATGAGATTATATTTACAAGAAATAAAACCTATACTTTCTCATTTTTATATGTAAATATACATATTACAACCTCATTATATAAATGAGATTATATTTACAAAAATAAAACCTATACTTTCTCATTTTTATATGTAAATATACATATTACAACCTCATTATATAAATGAGATTATATTTACAAGAAATAAAACCTATACTTTCTCATTTTTATATGTAAATATACATATTACAACCTCATTATATAAATGAGATTATATTTACAAAAATAAAACCTATACTTTCTCATTTTTATATGTAAATATACATATTACAACCTCATTATATAAATGAGATTATATTTACAAGAAATAAAACCTATACTTTCTCATTTTTATATGTAAATATACATATTACAACCTCATTATATAAATGAGATTATATTTACAAAAATAAAACCTATACTTTCTCATTTTTATATGTAAATATACATATTACAACCTCATTATATAAATGAGATTATATTTACAAGAAATAAAACCTATACTTTCTCATTTTTATATGTAAATATACATATTACAACCTCATTATATAAATGAGATTATATTTACAAGAAATAAAACCTATACTTTCTCATTTTTATATGTAAATATACATATTACAACCTCATTATATAAATGAGATTATATTTACAAGAAATAAAACCTATACTTTCTCATTTTTATATGTAAATATACATATTACAACCTCATTATATAAATGAGATTATATTTACAAGAAATAAAACCTATACTTTCTCATTTTTATATGTAAATATACATATTACAACCTCATTATATAAATGAGATTATATTTACAAGAAATAAAACCTATACTTTCTCATTTTTATATGTAAATATACATATTACAACCTCATTATATAAATGAGATTATATTTACAAGAAATAAAACCTATACTTTCTCATTTTTATATGTAAATATACATATTACAACCTCATTATATAAATGAGATTATATTTACAAGAAATAAAACCTATACTTTCTCATTTTTATATGTAAATATACATATTACAACCTCATTATATAAATGAGATTATATTTACAAAAATAAAACCTATACTTTCTCATTTTTATATGTAAATATACATATTACAACCTCATTATATAAATGAGATTATATTTACAAAAATAAAACCTATACTTTCTCATTTTTATATGTAAATATACATATTACAACCTCATTATATAAATGAGATTATATTTACAAGAAATAAAACCTATACTTTCTCATTTTTATATGTAAATATACATATTACAACCTCATTATATAAATGAGATTATATTTACAAAAAATAAAACCTATACTTTCTCATTTTTATATGTAAATATACATATTACAACCTCATTATATAAATGAGATTATATTTACAAGAAATAAAACCTATACTTTCTCATTTTTATATGTAAATATACATATTACAACCTCATTATATAAATGAGATTATATTTACAAGAAATAAAACCTATACTTTCTCATTTTTATATGTAAATATACATATTACAACCTCATTATATAAATGAGATTATATTTACAAAAATAAAACCTATACTTTCTCATTTTTATATGTAAATATACATATTACAACCTCATTATATAAATGAGATTATATTTACAAGAAATAAAACCTATACTTTCTCATTTTTATATGTAAATATACATATTACAACCTCATTATATAAATGAGATTATATTTACAAGAAATAAAACCTATACTTTCTCATTTTTATATGTAAATATACATATTACAACCTCATTATATAAATGAGATTATATTTACAAAAATAAAACCTATACTTTCTCATTTTTATATGTAAATATACATATTACAACCTCATTATATAAATGAGATTATATTTACAAGAAATAAAACCTATACTTTCTCATTTTTATATGTAAATATACATATTACAACCTCATTATATAAATGAGATTATATTTACAAAAATAAAACCTATACTTTCTCATTTTTATATGTAAATATACATATTACAACCTCATTATATAAATGAGATTATATTTACAAGAAATAAAACCTATACTTTCTCATTTTTATATGTAAATATACATATTACAACCTCATTATATAAATGAGATTATATTTACAAGAAATAAAACCTATACTTTCTCATTTTTATATGTAAATATACATATTACAACCTCATTATATAAATGAGATTATATTTACAAAAAATAAAACCTATACTTTCTCATTTTTATATGTAAATATACATATTACAACCTCATTATATAAATGAGATTATATTTACAAGAAATAAAACCTATACTTTCTCATTTTTATATGTAAATATACATATTACAACCTCATTATATAAATGAGATTATATTTACAAAAATAAAACCTATACTTTCTCATTTTTATATGTAAATATACATATTACAACCTCATTATATAAATGAGATTATATTTACAAGAAATAAAACCTATACTTTCTCATTTTTATATGTAAATATACATATTACAACCTCATTATATAAATGAGATTATATTTACAAGAAATAAAACCTATACTTTCTCATTTTTATATGTAAATATACATATTACAACCTCATTATATAAATGAGATTATATTTACAAGAAATAAAACCTATACTTTCTCATTTTTATATGTAAATATACATATTACAACCTCATTATATAAATGAGATTATATTTACAAAAATAAAACCTATACTTTCTCATTTTTATATGTAAATATACATATTACAACCTCATTATATAAATGAGATTATATTTACAAGAAATAAAACCTATACTTTCTCATTTTTATATGTAAATATACATATTACAACCTCATTATATAAATGAGATTATATTTACAAGAAATAAAACCTATACTTTCTCATTTTTATATGTAAATATACATATTACAACCTCATTATATAAATGAGATTATATTTACAAGAAATAAAACCTATACTTTCTCATTTTTATATGTAAATATACATATTACAACCTCATTATATAAATGAGATTATATTTACAAAAATAAAACCTATACTTTCTCATTTTTATATGTAAATATACATATTACAACCTCATTATATAAATGAGATTATATTTACAAGAAATAAAACCTATACTTTCTCATTTTTATATGTAAATATACATATTACAACCTCATTATATAAATGAGATTATATTTACAAAAATAAAACCTATACTTTCTCATTTTTATATGTAAATATACATATTACAACCTCATTATATAAATGAGATTATATTTACAAGAAATAAAACCTATACTTTCTCATTTTTATATGTAAATATACATATTACAACCTCATTATATAAATGAGATTATATTTACAAAAATAAAACCTATACTTTCTCATTTTTATATGTAAATATACATATTACAACCTCATTATATAAATGAGATTATATTTACAAGAAATAAAACCTATACTTTCTCATTTTTATATGTAAATATACATATTACAACCTCATTATATAAATGAGATTATATTTACAAAAAATAAAACCTATACTTTCTCATTTTTATATGTAAATATACATATTACAACCTCATTATATAAATGAGATTATATTTACAAAAATAAAACCTATACTTTCTCATTTTTATATGTAAATATACATATTACAACCTCATTATATAAATGAGATTATATTTACAAGAAATAAAACCTATACTTTCTCATTTTTATATGTAAATATACATATTACAACCTCATTATATAAATGAGATTATATTTACAAGAAATAAAACCTATACTTTCTCATTTTTATATGTAAATATACATATTACAACCTCATTATATAAATGAGATTATATTTACAAGAAATAAAACCTATACTTTCTCATTTTTATATGTAAATATACATATTACAACCTCATTATATAAATGAGATTATATTTACAAGAAATAAAACCTATACTTTCTCATTTTTATATGTAAATATACATATTACAACCTCATTATATAAATGAGATTATATTTACAAGAAATAAAACCTATACTTTCTCATTTTTATATGTAAATATACATATTACAACCTCATTATATAAATGAGATTATATTTACAAGAAATAAAACCTATACTTTCTCATTTTTATATGTAAATATACATATTACAACCTCATTATATAAATGAGATTATATTTACAAAAATAAAACCTATACTTTCTCATTTTTATATGTAAATATACATATTACAACCTCATTATATAAATGAGATTATATTTACAAAAATAAAACCTATACTTTCTCATTTTTATATGTAAATATACATATTACAACCTCATTATATAAATGAGATTATATTTACAAGAAATAAAACCTATACTTTCTCATTTTTATATGTAAATATACATATTACAACCTCATTATATAAATGAGATTATATTTACAAGAAATAAAACCTATACTTTCTCATTTTTATATGTAAATATACATATTACAACCTCATTATATAAATGAGATTATATTTACAAGAAATAAAACCTATACTTTCTCATTTTTATATGTAAATATACATATTACAACCTCATTATATAAATGAGATTATATTTACAAGAAATAAAACCTATACTTTCTCATTTTTATATGTAAATATACATATTACAACCTCATTATATAAATGAGATTATATTTACAAAAATAAAACCTATACTTTCTCATTTTTATATGTAAATATACATATTACAACCTCATTATATAAATGAGATTATATTTACAAGAAATAAAACCTATACTTTCTCATTTTTATATGTAAATATACATATTACAACCTCATTATATAAATGAGATTATATTTACAAAAATAAAACCTATACTTTCTCATTTTTATATGTAAATATACATATTACAACCTCATTATATAAATGAGATTATATTTACAAGAAATAAAACCTATACTTTCTCATTTTTATATGTAAATATACATATTACAACCTCATTATATAAATGAGATTATATTTACAAGAAATAAAACCTATACTTTCTCATTTTTATATGTAAATATACATATTACAACCTCATTATATAAATGAGATTATATTTACAAGAAATAAAACCTATACTTTCTCATTTTTATATGTAAATATACATATTACAACCTCATTATATAAATGAGATTATATTTACAAAAATAAAACCTATACTTTCTCATTTTTATATGTAAATATACATATTACAACCTCATTATATAAATGAGATTATATTTACAAGAAATAAAACCTATACTTTCTCATTTTTATATGTAAATATACATATTACAACCTCATTATATAAATGAGATTATATTTACAAGAAATAAAACCTATACTTTCTCATTTTTATATGTAAATATACATATTACAACCTCATTATATAAATGAGATTATATTTACAAGAAATAAAACCTATACTTTCTCATTTTTATATGTAAATATACATATTACAACCTCATTATATAAATGAGATTATATTTACAAGAAATAAAACCTATACTTTCTCATTTTTATATGTAAATATACATATTACAACCTCATTATATAAATGAGATTATATTTACAAAAATAAAACCTATACTTTCTCATTTTTATATGTAAATATACATATTACAACCTCATTATATAAATGAGATTATATTTACAAGAAATAAAACCTATACTTTCTCATTTTTATATGTAAATATACATATTACAACCTCATTATATAAATGAGATTATATTTACAAAAATAAAACCTATACTTTCTCATTTTTATATGTAAATATACATATTACAACCTCATTATATAAATGAGATTATATTTACAAGAAATAAAACCTATACTTTCTCATTTTTATATGTAAATATACATATTACAACCTCATTATATAAATGAGATTATATTTACAAGAAATAAAACCTATACTTTCTCATTTTTATATGTAAATATACATATTACAACCTCATTATATAAATGAGATTATATTTACAAAAAATAAAACCTATACTTTCTCATTTTTATATGTAAATATACATATTACAACCTCATTATATAAATGAGATTATATTTACAAGAAATAAAACCTATACTTTCTCATTTTTATATGTAAATATACATATTACAACCTCATTATATAAATGAGATTATATTTACAAGAAATAAAACCTATACTTTCTCATTTTTATATGTAAATATACATATTACAACCTCATTATATAAATGAGATTATATTTACAAAAATAAAACCTATACTTTCTCATTTTTATATGTAAATATACATATTACAACCTCATTATATAAATGAGATTATATTTACAAGAAATAAAACCTATACTTTCTCATTTTTATATGTAAATATACATATTACAACCTCATTATATAAATGAGATTATATTTACAAAAATAAAACCTATACTTTCTCATTTTTATATGTAAATATACATATTACAACCTCATTATATAAATGAGATTATATTTACAAAAATAAAACCTATACTTTCTCATTTTTATATGTAAATATACATATTACAACCTCATTATATAAATGAGATTATATTTACAAGAAATAAAACCTATACTTTCTCATTTTTATATGTAAATATACATATTACAACCTCATTATATAAATGAGATTATATTTACAAGAAATAAAACCTATACTTTCTCATTTTTATATGTAAATATACATATTACAACCTCATTATATAAATGAGATTATATTTACAAGAAATAAAACCTATACTTTCTCATTTTTATATGTAAATATACATATTACAACCTCATTATATAAATGAGATTATATTTACAAAAATAAAACCTATACTTTCTCATTTTTATATGTAAATATACATATTACAACCTCATTATATAAATGAGATTATATTTACAAGAAATAAAACCTATACTTTCTCATTTTTATATGTAAATATACATATTACAACCTCATTATATAAATGAGATTATATTTACAAAAATAAAACCTATACTTTCTCATTTTTATATGTAAATATACATATTACAACCTCATTATATAAATGAGATTATATTTACAAAAATAAAACCTATACTTTCTCATTTTTATATGTAAATATACATATTACAACCTCATTATATAAATGAGATTATATTTACAAGAAATAAAACCTATACTTTCTCATTTTTATATGTAAATATACATATTACAACCTCATTATATAAATGAGATTATATTTACAAGAAATAAAACCTATACTTTCTCATTTTTATATGTAAATATACATATTACAACCTCATTATATAAATGAGATTATATTTACAAGAAATAAAACCTATACTTTCTCATTTTTATATGTAAATATACATATTACAACCTCATTATATAAATGAGATTATATTTACAAAAATAAAACCTATACTTTCTCATTTTTATATGTAAATATACATATTACAACCTCATTATATAAATGAGATTATATTTACAAGAAATAAAACCTATACTTTCTCATTTTTATATGTAAATATACATATTACAACCTCATTATATAAATGAGATTATATTTACAAAAATAAAACCTATACTTTCTCATTTTTATATGTAAATATACATATTACAACCTCATTATATAAATGAGATTATATTTACAAAAATAAAACCTATACTTTCTCATTTTTATATGTAAATATACATATTACAACCTCATTATATAAATGAGATTATATTTACAAGAAATAAAACCTATACTTTCTCATTTTTATATGTAAATATACATATTACAACCTCATTATATAAATGAGATTATATTTACAAAAAATAAAACCTATACTTTCTCATTTTTATATGTAAATATACATATTACAACCTCATTATATAAATGAGATTATATTTACAAGAAATAAAACCTATACTTTCTCATTTTTATATGTAAATATACATATTACAACCTCATTATATAAATGAGATTATATTTACAAGAAATAAAACCTATACTTTCTCATTTTTATATGTAAATATACATATTACAACCTCATTATATAAATGAGATTATATTTACAAAAAATAAAACCTATACTTTCTCATTTTTATATGTAAATATACATATTACAACCTCATTATATAAATGAGATTATATTTACAAATAATAAAACCTATACTTTCTCATTTTTATATGTAAATATACATATTACAACCTCATTATATAAATGAGATTATATTTACAAAAATAAAACCTATACTTTCTCATTTTTATATGTAAATATACATATTACAACCTCATTATATAAATGAGATTATATTTACAAGAAATAAAACCTATACTTTCTCATTTTTATATGTAAATATACATATTACAACCTCATTATATAAATGAGATTATATTTACAAGAAATAAAACCTATACTTTCTCATTTTTATATGTAAATATACATATTACAACCTCATTATATAAATGAGATTATATTTACAAGAAATAAAACCTATACTTTCTCATTTTTATATGTAAATATACATATTACAACCTCATTATATAAATGAGATTATATTTACAAAAAATAAAACCTATACTTTCTCATTTTTATATGTAAATATACATATTACAACCTCATTATATAAATGAGATTATATTTACAAGAAATAAAACCTATACTTTCTCATTTTTATATGTAAATATACATATTACAACCTCATTATATAAATGAGATTATATTTACAAAAATAAAACCTATACTTTCTCATTTTTATATGTAAATATACATATTACAACCTCATTATATAAATGAGATTATATTTACAAAAATAAAACCTATACTTTCTCATTTTTATATGTAAATATACATATTACAACCTCATTATATAAATGAGATTATATTTACAAGAAATAAAACCTATACTTTCTCATTTTTATATGTAAATATACATATTACAACCTCATTATATAAATGAGATTATATTTACAAGAAATAAAACCTATACTTTCTCATTTTTATATGTAAATATACATATTACAACCTCATTATATAAATGAGATTATATTTACAAGAAATAAAACCTATACTTTCTCATTTTTATATGTAAATATACATATTACAACCTCATTATATAAATGAGATTATATTTACAAGAAATAAAACCTATACTTTCTCATTTTTATATGTAAATATACATATTACAACCTCATTATATAAATGAGATTATATTTACAAGAAATAAAACCTATACTTTCTCATTTTTATATGTAAATATACATATTACAACCTCATTATATAAATGAGATTATATTTACAAGAAATAAAACCTATACTTTCTCATTTTTATATGTAAATATACATATTACAACCTCATTATATAAATGAGATTATATTTACAAGAAATAAAACCTATACTTTCTCATTTTTATATGTAAATATACATATTACAACCTCATTATATAAATGAGATTATATTTACAAAAATAAAACCTATACTTTCTCATTTTTATATGTAAATATACATATTACAACCTCATTATATAAATGAGATTATATTTACAAGAAATAAAACCTATACTTTCTCATTTTTATATGTAAATATACATATTACAACCTCATTATATAAATGAGATTATATTTACAAAAATAAAACCTATACTTTCTCATTTTTATATGTAAATATACATATTACAACCTCATTATATAAATGAGATTATATTTACAAGAAATAAAACCTATACTTTCTCATTTTTATATGTAAATATACATATTACAACCTCATTATATAAATGAGATTATATTTACAAGAAATAAAACCTATACTTTCTCATTTTTATATGTAAATATACATATTACAACCTCATTATATAAATGAGATTATATTTACAAAAAATAAAACCTATACTTTCTCATTTTTATATGTAAATATACATATTACAACCTCATTATATAAATGAGATTATATTTACAAGAAATAAAACCTATACTTTCTCATTTTTATATGTAAATATACATATTACAACCTCATTATATAAATGAGATTATATTTACAAAAATAAAACCTATACTTTCTCATTTTTATATGTAAATATACATATTACAACCTCATTATATAAATGAGATTATATTTACAAAAATAAAACCTATACTTTCTCATTTTTATATGTAAATATACATATTACAACCTCATTATATAAATGAGATTATATTTACAAGAAATAAAACCTATACTTTCTCATTTTTATATGTAAATATACATATTACAACCTCATTATATAAATGAGATTATATTTACAAGAAATAAAACCTATACTTTCTCATTTTTATATGTAAATATACATATTACAACCTCATTATATAAATGAGATTATATTTACAAGAAATAAAACCTATACTTTCTCATTTTTATATGTAAATATACATATTACAACCTCATTATATAAATGAGATTATATTTACAAAAATAAAACCTATACTTTCTCATTTTTATATGTAAATATACATATTACAACCTCATTATATAAATGAGATTATATTTACAAGAAATAAAACCTATACTTTCTCATTTTTATATGTAAATATACATATTACAACCTCATTATATAAATGAGATTATATTTACAAAAATAAAACCTATACTTTCTCATTTTTATATGTAAATATACATATTACAACCTCATTATATAAATGAGATTATATTTACAAAAATAAAACCTATACTTTCTCATTTTTATATGTAAATATACATATTACAACCTCATTATATAAATGAGATTATATTTACAAGAAATAAAACCTATACTTTCTCATTTTTATATGTAAATATACATATTACAACCTCATTATATAAATGAGATTATATTTACAAAAATAAAACCTATACTTTCTCATTTTTATATGTAAATATACATATTACAACCTCATTATATAAATGAGATTATATTTACAAGAAATAAAACCTATACTTTCTCATTTTTATATGTAAATATACATATTACAACCTCATTATATAAATGAGATTATATTTACAAAAATAAAACCTATACTTTCTCATTTTTATATGTAAATATACATATTACAACCTCATTATATAAATGAGATTATATTTACAAGAAATAAAACCTATACTTTCTCATTTTTATATGTAAATATACATATTACAACCTCATTATATAAATGAGATTATATTTACAAAAATAAAACCTATACTTTCTCATTTTTATATGTAAATATACATATTACAACCTCATTATATAAATGAGATTATATTTACAAGAAATAAAACCTATACTTTCTCATTTTTATATGTAAATATACATATTACAACCTCATTATATAAATGAGATTATATTTACAAGAAATAAAACCTATACTTTCTCATTTTTATATGTAAATATACATATTACAACCTCATTATATAAATGAGATTATATTTACAAAAAATAAAACCTATACTTTCTCATTTTTATATGTAAATATACATATTACAACCTCATTATATAAATGAGATTATATTTACAAGAAATAAAACCTATACTTTCTCATTTTTATATGTAAATATACATATTACAACCTCATTATATAAATGAGATTATATTTACAAAAATAAAACCTATACTTTCTCATTTTTATATGTAAATATACATATTACAACCTCATTATATAAATGAGATTATATTTACAAAAATAAAACCTATACTTTCTCATTTTTATATGTAAATATACATATTACAACCTCATTATATAAATGAGATTATATTTACAAGAAATAAAACCTATACTTTCTCATTTTTATATGTAAATATACATATTACAACCTCATTATATAAATGAGATTATATTTACAAGAAATAAAACCTATACTTTCTCATTTTTATATGTAAATATACATATTACAACCTCATTATATAAATGAGATTATATTTACAAGAAATAAAACCTATACTTTCTCATTTTTATATGTAAATATACATATTACAACCTCATTATATAAATGAGATTATATTTACAAGAAATAAAACCTATACTTTCTCATTTTTATATGTAAATATACATATTACAACCTCATTATATAAATGAGATTATATTTACAAAAATAAAACCTATACTTTCTCATTTTTATATGTAAATATACATATTACAACCTCATTATATAAATGAGATTATATTTACAAGAAATAAAACCTATACTTTCTCATTTTTATATGTAAATATACATATTACAACCTCATTATATAAATGAGATTATATTTACAAGAAATAAAACCTATACTTTCTCATTTTTATATGTAAATATACATATTACAACCTCATTATATAAATGAGATTATATTTACAAGAAATAAAACCTATACTTTCTCATTTTTATATGTAAATATACATATTACAACCTCATTATATAAATGAGATTATATTTACAAAAATAAAACCTATACTTTCTCATTTTTATATGTAAATATACATATTACAACCTCATTATATAAATGAGATTATATTTACAAGAAATAAAACCTATACTTTCTCATTTTTATATGTAAATATACATATTACAACCTCATTATATAAATGAGATTATATTTACAAAAAATAAAACCTATACTTTCTCATTTTTATATGTAAATATACATATTACAACCTCATTATATAAATGAGATTATATTTACAAGAAATAAAACCTATACTTTCTCATTTTTATATGTAAATATACATATTACAACCTCATTATATAAATGAGATTATATTTACAAGAAATAAAACCTATACTTTCTCATTTTTATATGTAAATATACATATTACAACCTCATTATATAAATGAGATTATATTTACAAGAAATAAAACCTATACTTTCTCATTTTTATATGTAAATATACATATTACAACCTCATTATATAAATGAGATTATATTTACAAGAAATAAAACCTATACTTTCTCATTTTTATATGTAAATATACATATTACAACCTCATTATATAAATGAGATTATATTTACAAAAATAAAACCTATACTTTCTCATTTTTATATGTAAATATACATATTACAACCTCATTATATAAATGAGATTATATTTACAAGAAATAAAACCTATACTTTCTCATTTTTATATGTAAATATACATATTACAACCTCATTATATAAATGAGATTATATTTACAAAAATAAAACCTATACTTTCTCATTTTTATATGTAAATATACATATTACAACCTCATTATATAAATGAGATTATATTTACAAGAAATAAAACCTATACTTTCTCATTTTTATATGTAAATATACATATTACAACCTCATTATATAAATGAGATTATATTTACAAGAAATAAAACCTATACTTTCTCATTTTTATATGTAAATATACATATTACAACCTCATTATATAAATGAGATTATATTTACAAAAATAAAACCTATACTTTCTCATTTTTATATGTAAATATACATATTACAACCTCATTATATAAATGAGATTATATTTACAAAAATAAAACCTATACTTTCTCATTTTTATATGTAAATATACATATTACAACCTCATTATATAAATGAGATTATATTTACAAGAAATAAAACCTATACTTTCTCATTTTTATATGTAAATATACATATTACAACCTCATTATATAAATGAGATTATATTTACAAGAAATAAAACCTATACTTTCTCATTTTTATATGTAAATATACATATTACAACCTCATTATATAAATGAGATTATATTTACAAGAAATAAAACCTATACTTTCTCATTTTTATATGTAAATATACATATTACAACCTCATTATATAAATGAGATTATATTTACAAGAAATAAAACCTATACTTTCTCATTTTTATATGTAAATATACATATTACAACCTCATTATATAAATGAGATTATATTTACAAAAATAAAACCTATACTTTCTCATTTTTATATGTAAATATACATATTACAACCTCATTATATAAATGAGATTATATTTACAAGAAATAAAACCTATACTTTCTCATTTTTATATGTAAATATACATATTACAACCTCATTATATAAATGAGATTATATTTACAAGAAATAAAACCTATACTTTCTCATTTTTATATGTAAATATACATATTACAACCTCATTATATAAATGAGATTATATTTACAAGAAATAAAACCTATACTTTCTCATTTTTATATGTAAATATACATATTACAACCTCATTATATAAATGAGATTATATTTACAAAAAATAAAACCTATACTTTCTCATTTTTATATGTAAATATACATATTACAACCTCATTATATAAATGAGATTATATTTACAAGAAATAAAACCTATACTTTCTCATTTTTATATGTAAATATACATATTACAACCTCATTATATAAATGAGATTATATTTACAAAAATAAAACCTATACTTTCTCATTTTTATATGTAAATATACATATTACAACCTCATTATATAAATGAGATTATATTTACAAGAAATAAAACCTATACTTTCTCATTTTTATATGTAAATATACATATTACAACCTCATTATATAAATGAGATTATATTTACAAAAAATAAAACCTATACTTTCTCATTTTTATATGTAAATATACATATTACAACCTCATTATATAAATGAGATTATATTTACAAAAATAAAACCTATACTTTCTCATTTTTATATGTAAATATACATATTACAACCTCATTATATAAATGAGATTATATTTACAAGAAATAAAACCTATACTTTCTCATTTTTATATGTAAATATACATATTACAACCTCATTATATAAATGAGATTATATTTACAAAAATAAAACCTATACTTTCTCATTTTTATATGTAAATATACATATTACAACCTCATTATATAAATGAGATTATATTTACAAAAAATAAAACCTATACTTTCTCATTTTTATATGTAAATATACATATTACAACCTCATTATATAAATGAGATTATATTTACAAGAAATAAAACCTATACTTTCTCATTTTTATATGTAAATATACATATTACAACCTCATTATATAAATGAGATTATATTTACAAAAAATAAAACCTATACTTTCTCATTTTTATATGTAAATATACATATTACAACCTCATTATATAAATGAGATTATATTTACAAGAAATAAAACCTATACTTTCTCATTTTTATATGTAAATATACATATTACAACCTCATTATATAAATGAGATTATATTTACAAGAAATAAAACCTATACTTTCTCATTTTTATATGTAAATATACATATTACAACCTCATTATATAAATGAGATTATATTTACAAAAATAAAACCTATACTTTCTCATTTTTATATGTAAATATACATATTACAACCTCATTATATAAATGAGATTATATTTACAAGAAATAAAACCTATACTTTCTCATTTTTATATGTAAATATACATATTACAACCTCATTATATAAATGAGATTATATTTACAAGAAATAAAACCTATACTTTCTCATTTTTATATGTAAATATACATATTACAACCTCATTATATAAATGAGATTATATTTACAAAAAATAAAACCTATACTTTCTCATTTTTATATGTAAATATACATATTACAACCTCATTATATAAATGAGATTATATTTACAAGAAATAAAACCTATACTTTCTCATTTTTATATGTAAATATACATATTACAACCTCATTATATAAATGAGATTATATTTACAAAAATAAAACCTATACTTTCTCATTTTTATATGTAAATATACATATTACAACCTCATTATATAAATGAGATTATATTTACAAAAATAAAACCTATACTTTCTCATTTTTATATGTAAATATACATATTACAACCTCATTATATAAATGAGATTATATTTACAAGAAATAAAACCTATACTTTCTCATTTTTATATGTAAATATACATATTACAACCTCATTATATAAATGAGATTATATTTACAAGAAATAAAACCTATACTTTCTCATTTTTATATGTAAATATACATATTACAACCTCATTATATAAATGAGATTATATTTACAAGAAATAAAACCTATACTTTCTCATTTTTATATGTAAATATACATATTACAACCTCATTATATAAATGAGATTATATTTACAAGAAATAAAACCTATACTTTCTCATTTTTATATGTAAATATACATATTACAACCTCATTATATAAATGAGATTATATTTACAAGAAATAAAACCTATACTTTCTCATTTTTATATGTAAATATACATATTACAACCTCATTATATAAATGAGATTATATTTACAAGAAATAAAACCTATACTTTCTCATTTTTATATGTAAATATACATATTACAACCTCATTATATAAATGAGATTATATTTACAAGAAATAAAACCTATACTTTCTCATTTTTATATGTAAATATACATATTACAACCTCATTATATAAATGAGATTATATTTACAAAAATAAAACCTATACTTTCTCATTTTTATATGTAAATATACATATTACAACCTCATTATATAAATGAGATTATATTTACAAGAAATAAAACCTATACTTTCTCATTTTTATATGTAAATATACATATTACAACCTCATTATATAAATGAGATTATATTTACAAGAAATAAAACCTATACTTTCTCATTTTTATATGTAAATATACATATTACAACCTCATTATATAAATGAGATTATATTTACAAAAATAAAACCTATACTTTCTCATTTTTATATGTAAATATACATATTACAACCTCATTATATAAATGAGATTATATTTACAAGAAATAAAACCTATACTTTCTCATTTTTATATGTAAATATACATATTACAACCTCATTATATAAATGAGATTATATTTACAAAAATAAAACCTATACTTTCTCATTTTTATATGTAAATATACATATTACAACCTCATTATATAAATGAGATTATATTTACAAAAAATAAAACCTATACTTTCTCATTTTTATATGTAAATATACATATTACAACCTCATTATATAAATGAGATTATATTTACAAGAAATAAAACCTATACTTTCTCATTTTTATATGTAAATATACATATTACAACCTCATTATATAAATGAGATTATATTTACAAGAAATAAAACCTATACTTTCTCATTTTTATATGTAAATATACATATTACAACCTCATTATATAAATGAGATTATATTTACAAGAAATAAAACCTATACTTTCTCATTTTTATATGTAAATATACATATTACAACCTCATTATATAAATGAGATTATATTTACAAGAAATAAAACCTATACTTTCTCATTTTTATATGTAAATATACATATTACAACCTCATTATATAAATGAGATTATATTTACAAGAAATAAAACCTATACTTTCTCATTTTTATATGTAAATATACATATTACAACCTCATTATATAAATGAGATTATATTTACAAGAAATAAAACCTATACTTTCTCATTTTTATATGTAAATATACATATTACAACCTCATTATATAAATGAGATTATATTTACAAAAATAAAACCTATACTTTCTCATTTTTATATGTAAATATACATATTACAACCTCATTATATAAATGAGATTATATTTACAAAAATAAAACCTATACTTTCTCATTTTTATATGTAAATATACATATTACAACCTCATTATATAAATGAGATTATATTTACAAGAAATAAAACCTATACTTTCTCATTTTTATATGTAAATATACATATTACAACCTCATTATATAAATGAGATTATATTTACAAGAAATAAAACCTATACTTTCTCATTTTTATATGTAAATATACATATTACAACCTCATTATATAAATGAGATTATATTTACAAGAAATAAAACCTATACTTTCTCATTTTTATATGTAAATATACATATTACAACCTCATTATATAAATGAGATTATATTTACAAAAATAAAACCTATACTTTCTCATTTTTATATGTAAATATACATATTACAACCTCATTATATAAATGAGATTATATTTACAAGAAATAAAACCTATACTTTCTCATTTTTATATGTAAATATACATATTACAACCTCATTATATAAATGAGATTATATTTACAAAAATAAAACCTATACTTTCTCATTTTTATATGTAAATATACATATTACAACCTCATTATATAAATGAGATTATATTTACAAGAAATAAAACCTATACTTTCTCATTTTTATATGTAAATATACATATTACAACCTCATTATATAAATGAGATTATATTTACAAGAAATAAAACCTATACTTTCTCATTTTTATATGTAAATATACATATTACAACCTCATTATATAAATGAGATTATATTTACAAAAATAAAACCTATACTTTCTCATTTTTATATGTAAATATACATATTACAACCTCATTATATAAATGAGATTATATTTACAAGAAATAAAACCTATACTTTCTCATTTTTATATGTAAATATACATATTACAACCTCATTATATAAATGAGATTATATTTACAAGAAATAAAACCTATACTTTCTCATTTTTATATGTAAATATACATATTACAACCTCATTATATAAATGAGATTATATTTACAAAAATAAAACCTATACTTTCTCATTTTTATATGTAAATATACATATTACAACCTCATTATATAAATGAGATTATATTTACAAGAAATAAAACCTATACTTTCTCATTTTTATATGTAAATATACATATTACAACCTCATTATATAAATGAGATTATATTTACAAGAAATAAAACCTATACTTTCTCATTTTTATATGTAAATATACATATTACAACCTCATTATATAAATGAGATTATATTTACAAGAAATAAAACCTATACTTTCTCATTTTTATATGTAAATATACATATTACAACCTCATTATATAAATGAGATTATATTTACAAGAAATAAAACCTATACTTTCTCATTTTTATATGTAAATATACATATTACAACCTCATTATATAAATGAGATTATATTTACAAAAAATAAAACCTATACTTTCTCATTTTTATATGTAAATATACATATTACAACCTCATTATATAAATGAGATTATATTTACAAGAAATAAAACCTATACTTTCTCATTTTTATATGTAAATATACATATTACAACCTCATTATATAAATGAGATTATATTTACAAAAATAAAACCTATACTTTCTCATTTTTATATGTAAATATACATATTACAACCTCATTATATAAATGAGATTATATTTACAAGAAATAAAACCTATACTTTCTCATTTTTATATGTAAATATACATATTACAACCTCATTATATAAATGAGATTATATTTACAAGAAATAAAACCTATACTTTCTCATTTTTATATGTAAATATACATATTACAACCTCATTATATAAATGAGATTATATTTACAAAAATAAAACCTATACTTTCTCATTTTTATATGTAAATATACATATTACAACCTCATTATATAAATGAGATTATATTTACAAGAAATAAAACCTATACTTTCTCATTTTTATATGTAAATATACATATTACAACCTCATTATATAAATGAGATTATATTTACAAAAATAAAACCTATACTTTCTCATTTTTATATGTAAATATACATATTACAACCTCATTATATAAATGAGATTATATTTACAAGAAATAAAACCTATACTTTCTCATTTTTATATGTAAATATACATATTACAACCTCATTATATAAATGAGATTATATTTACAAAAATAAAACCTATACTTTCTCATTTTTATATGTAAATATACATATTACAACCTCATTATATAAATGAGATTATATTTACAAGAATAAAACCTATACTTTCTCATTTTTATATGTAAATATACATATTACAACCTCATTATATAAATGAGATTATATTTACAAAAATAAAACCTATACTTTCTCATTTTTATATGTAAATATACATATTACAACCTCATTATATAAATGAGATTATATTTACAAAAATAAAACCTATACTTTCTCATTTTTATATGTAAATATACATATTACAACCTCATTATATAAATGAGATTATATTTACAAGAAATAAAACCTATACTTTCTCATTTTTATATGTAAATATACATATTACAACCTCATTATATAAATGAGATTATATTTACAAGAAATAAAACCTATACTTTCTCATTTTTATATGTAAATATACATATTACAACCTCATTATATAAATGAGATTATATTTACAAGAAATAAAACCTATACTTTCTCATTTTTATATGTAAATATACATATTACAACCTCATTATATAAATGAGATTATATTTACAAAAATAAAACCTATACTTTCTCATTTTTATATGTAAATATACATATTACAACCTCATTATATAAATGAGATTATATTTACAAGAAATAAAACCTATACTTTCTCATTTTTATATGTAAATATACATATTACAACCTCATTATATAAATGAGATTATATTTACAAAAATAAAACCTATACTTTCTCATTTTTATATGTAAATATACATATTACAACCTCATTATATAAATGAGATTATATTTACAAGAAATAAAACCTATACTTTCTCATTTTTATATGTAAATATACATATTACAACCTCATTATATAAATGAGATTATATTTACAAAAAATAAAACCTATACTTTCTCATTTTTATATGTAAATATACATATTACAACCTCATTATATAAATGAGATTATATTTACAAGAAATAAAACCTATACTTTCTCATTTTTATATGTAAATATACATATTACAACCTCATTATATAAATGAGATTATATTTACAAGAAATAAAACCTATACTTTCTCATTTTTATATGTAAATATACATATTACAACCTCATTATATAAATGAGATTATATTTACAAAAATAAAACCTATACTTTCTCATTTTTATATGTAAATATACATATTACAACCTCATTATATAAATGAGATTATATTTACAAAAATAAAACCTATACTTTCTCATTTTTATATGTAAATATACATATTACAACCTCATTATATAAATGAGATTATATTTACAAGAAATAAAACCTATACTTTCTCATTTTTATATGTAAATATACATATTACAACCTCATTATATAAATGAGATTATATTTACAAGAAATAAAACCTATACTTTCTCATTTTTATATGTAAATATACATATTACAACCTCATTATATAAATGAGATTATATTTACAAGAAATAAAACCTATACTTTCTCATTTTTATATGTAAATATACATATTACAACCTCATTATATAAATGAGATTATATTTACAAAAATAAAACCTATACTTTCTCATTTTTATATGTAAATATACATATTACAACCTCATTATATAAATGAGATTATATTTACAAGAAATAAAACCTATACTTTCTCATTTTTATATGTAAATATACATATTACAACCTCATTATATAAATGAGATTATATTTACAAGAAATAAAACCTATACTTTCTCATTTTTATATGTAAATATACATATTACAACCTCATTATATAAATGAGATTATATTTACAAAAATAAAACCTATACTTTCTCATTTTTATATGTAAATATACATATTACAACCTCATTATATAAATGAGATTATATTTACAAGAAATAAAACCTATACTTTCTCATTTTTATATGTAAATATACATATTACAACCTCATTATATAAATGAGATTATATTTACAAAAAATAAAACCTATACTTTCTCATTTTATATGTAAATATACATATTACAACCTCATTATATAAATGAGATTATATTTACAAGAAATAAAACCTATACTTTCTCATTTTTATATGTAAATATACATATTACAACCTCATTATATAAATGAGATTATATTTACAAGAAATAAAACCTATACTTTCTCATTTTATATGTAAATATACATATTACAACCTCATTATATAAATGAGATTATATTTACAAATAATAAAACCTATACTTTCTCATTTTATATGTAAATATACATATTACAACCTCATTATATAAATGAGATTATATTTACAAAAAATAAAACCTATACTTTCTCATTTTTATATGTAAATATACATATTACAACCTCATTATATAAATGAGATTATATTTACAAGAAATAAAACCTATACTTTCTCAATTTTATATGTAAATATACATATTACAACCTCATTATATAAATGAGATTATATTTACAAAAAATAAAACCTATACTTTCTCATTTTTATATGTAAATATACATATTACAACCTCATTATATAAATGAGATTATATTTACAAGAAATAAAACCTATACTTTCTCATTTTTATATGTAAATATACATATTACAACCTCATTATATAAATGAGATTATATTTACAAAAATAAAACCTATACTTTCTCATTTTTATATGTAAATATACATATTACAACCTCATTATATAAATGAGATTATATTTACAAAAATAAAACCTATACTTTCTCATTTTTATATGTAAATATACATATTACAACCTCATTATATAAATGAGATTATATTTACAAGAAATAAAACCTATACTTTCTCATTTTTATATGTAAATATACATATTACAACCTCATTATATAAATGAGATTATATTTACAAAAAATAAAACCTATACTTTCTCATTTTTATATGTAAATATACATATTACAACCTCATTATATAAATGAGATTATATTTACAAGAAATAAAACCTATACTTTCTCATTTTTATATGTAAATATACATATTACAACCTCATTATATAAATGAGATTATATTTACAAGAAATAAAACCTATACTTTCTCATTTTTATATGTAAATATACATATTACAACCTCATTATATAAATGAGATTATATTTAAAAAATAAAACCTATACTTTCTCATTTTTATATGTAAATATACATATTACAACCTCATTATATAAATGAGATTATATTTACAAGAAATAAAACCTATACTTTCTCATTTTTATATGTAAATATACATATTACAACCTCATTATATAAATGAGATTATATTTACAAGAAATAAAACCTATACTTTCTCATTTTTATATGTAAATATACATATTACAACCTCATTATATAAATGAGATTATATTTACAAGAAATAAAACCTATACTTTCTCATTTTTATATGTAAATATACATATTACAACCTCATTATATAAATGAGATTATATTTACAAGAAATAAAACCTATACTTTCTCATTTTTATATGTAAATATACATATTACAACCTCATTATATAAATGAGATTATATTTACAAAAATAAAACCTATACTTTCTCATTTTTATATGTAAATATACATATTACAACCTCATTATATAAATGAGATTATATTTACAAATAATAAAACCTATACTTTCTCATTTTATATGTAAATATACATATTACAACCTCATTATATAAATGAGATTATATTTACAAGAAATAAAACTTATACTTTCTCATTTTTATATGTAAATATACATATTACAACCTCATTATATAAATGAAATTATATTTACTAAAAATAAAACCTATACTTTCTCATTTTTATATGTAAATATACATATTACAACCTCATTATATAAATGAGATTATATTTACAAGAAATAAAACCTATACTTTCTCATTTTTATATGTAAATATACATATTACAACCTCATTATATAAATGAGATTATATTTACAAAGAATAAAACCTATACTTTCTCATTTTTATATGTAAATATACATATTACAACCTCATTATATAAATGAGATTATATTTACAAGAAATAAAACCTATACTTTCTCATTTTATATGTAAATATACATATTACAACCTCATTATATAAATGAGATTATATTTACAAGAAATAAAACCTATACTTTCTCATTTTTATATGTAAATATACATATTACAACCTCATTATATAAATGAGATTATATTTACAAGAAATAAAACCTATACTTTCTCATTTTTATATGTAAATATACATATTACAACCTCATATATAAATGAGATTATATTTACAAGAAATAAAACCTATACTTTCTCATTTTTATATGTAAATATACATATTACAACCTCATTATATAAATGAGATTATATTTACAAATAATAAAACCTATACTTTCTCATTTTTATATGTAAATATACATATTACAACCTCATTATATAAATGAGATTATATTTACAAGAAATAAACCTATACTTTCTCATTTTTATATGTAAATATACATATTACAACCTCATTATATAAATGAGATTATATTTACAAGAAATAAAACCTATACTTTCTCATTTTTATATGTAAATATACATATTACAACCTCATTATATAAATGAGATTATATTTACAAAAATAAAACCTATACTTTCTCATTTTATATGTAAATATACATATTACAACCTCATTATATAAATGAGATTATATTTACAAGAAATAAAACCTATACTTTCTCATTTTTATATGTAAATATACATATTACAACCTCATTATATAAATGAGATTATATTTACAAAAATAAAACCTATACTTTCTCATTTTTATATGTAAATATACATATTACAACCTCATTATATAAATGAGATTATATTTACAAGAAATAAAACCTATACTTTCTCATTTTTATATGTAAATATACATATTACAACCTCATTATATAAATGAGATTATATTTACAAGAAATAAAACCTATACTTTCTCATTTTTATATGTAAATATACATATTACAACCTCATTATATAAATGAGATTATATTTACAAGAAATAAAACCTATACTTTCTCATTTTTATATGTAAATATACATATTACAACCTCATTATATAAATGAGATTATATTTACAAGAAATAAAACCTATACTTTCTCATTTTTATATGTAAATATACATATTACAACCTCATTATATAAATGAGATTATATTTACAAATAATAAAACCTATACTTTCTCATTTTTATATGTAAATATACATATTACAACCTCATTATATAAATGAGATTATATTTACAAGAAATAAAACCTATACTTTCTCATTTTTATATGTAAATATACATATTACAACCTCATTATATAAATGAGATTATATTTACAAGAAATAAAACCTATACTTTCTCATTTTTATATGTAAATATACATATTACAACCTCATTATATAAATGAGATTATATTTACAAGAAATAAAACCTATACTTTCTCATTTTTATATGTAAATATACATATTACAACCTCATTATATAAATGAGATTATATTTACAAGAAATAAAACCTATACTTTCTCATTTTTATATGTAAATATACATATTACAACCTCATTATATAAATGAGATTATATTTACAAGAAATAAAACCTATACTTTCTCAATTTTATATGTAAATATACATATTACAACCTCATTATATAAATGAGATTATATTTACAAGAAATAAAACCTATACTTTCTCATTTTTATATGTAAATATACATATTACAACCTCATTATATAAATGAGATTATATTTACAAGAAATAAAACCTATACTTTCTCATTTTTATATGTAAATATACATATTACAACCTCATTATATAAATGAGATTATATTTACAAAAAATAAAACCTATACTTTCTCATTTTTATATGTAAATATACATATTACAACCTCATTATATAAATGAGATTATATTTACAAGAAATAAAACCTATACTTTCTCATTTTATATGTAAATATACATATTACAACCTCATTATATAAATGAGATTATATTTACAAAAATAAAACCTATACTTTCTCATTTTTATATGTAAATATACATATTACAACCTCATTATATAAATGAGATTATATTACAAGAAATAAAACCTATACTTTCTCATTTTTATATGTAAATATACATATTACAACCTCATTATATAAATGAGATTATATTACAAGAAATAAAACCTATACTTTCTCATTTTTATATGTAAATATACATATTACAACCTCATTATATAAATGAGATTATATTTACAAAAATAAAACCTATACTTTCTCATTTTTATATGTAAATATACATATTACAACCTCATTATATAAATGAGATTATATTTACAAGAAATAAAACCTATACTTTCTCATTTTTATATGTAAATATACATATTACAACCTCATTATATAAATGAGATTATATTTACAAGAAATAAAACCTATATTTCTCATTTTTATATGTAAATATACATATTACAACCTCATTATATAAATGAGATTATATTTACAAGAAATAAAACCTATACTTTCTCATTTTTATATGTAAATATACATATTACAACCTCATTATATAAATGAGATTATATTTACAAATAATAAAACCTATACTTTCTCATTTTTATATGTAAATATACATATTACAACCTCATTATATAAATGAGATTATATTTACAAGAAATAAAACCTATACTTTCTCATTTTTATATGTAAATATACATATTACAACCTCATTATATAAATGAGATTATATTTACAAGAAATAAAACCTATACTTTCTCATTTTATATGTAAATACATATTACAACCTCATTATATAAATGAGATTATATTTACAAGAAATAAAACCTATACTTTCTCATTTTTATATGTAAATATACATATTACAACCTCATTATATAAATGAGATTATATTTACAAGAAATAAAACCTATACTTTCTCATTTTATATGTAAATATACATATTACAACCTCATTATATAAATGAGATTATATTTACAAAAATAAAACCTATACTTTCTCATTTTTATATGTAAATATACATATTACAACCTCATTATATAAATGAGATTATATTTACAAGAAATAAAACCTATACTTTCTCATTTTATATGTAAATATACATATTACAACCTCATATATAAATGAGATTATATTTACAAAAATAAAACTATACTTCTCATTTTTATATGTAAATATACATATTACAACCTCATTATATAAATGAGATTATATTTACAAGAAATAAAACCTATACTTTCTCATTTTTATATGTAAATATACATATTACAACCTCATTATATAAATGAGATTATATTTACAAATAATAAAACCTATTTTCTCATTTTATATGTAAATATACATATTACAACCTCATTATATAAATGAGATTATATTTACAAATAATAAAACCTATACTTTCTCATTTTTATATGTAAATATACATATTACAACCTCATTATATAAATGAGATTATATTTACAAGAAATAAAACCTATACTTTCTCATTTTTATATGTAAATATACATATTACAACCTCATTATATAAATGAGATTATATTTACAAGAAATAAAACCTATACTTTCTCATTTTTATATGTAAATATACATATTACAACCTCATTATATAAATGAGATTATATTTACAAGAAATAAAACCTATACTTTCTCATTTTATATGTAAATATACATATTACAACCTCATTATATAAATGAGATTATATTTACAATAATAAAACCTATACTTTCTCATTTTTATATGTAAATATACATATTACAACCTCATTATATAAATGAGATTATATTTACAAAAATAAAACCTATACTTTCTCATTTTTATATGTAAAATACATATTACAACCTCATTATATAAATGAGATTATATTTACAAGAAATAAAACCTATACTTTCTCATTTTATATGTAAATATACATATTACAACCTCATTATATAAATGAGATTATATTTACAAAAATAAAACCTATACTTTCTCATTTTATATGTAAATATACATATTACAACCTCATTATATAAATGAGATTATATTTACAAGAAATAAAACCTATACTTTCTCATTTTTATATGTAAATATACATATTACAACCTCATTATATAAATGAGATTATATTTAAAATAATAAAACCTATACTTTCTCATTTTTATATGTAAATATACATATTACAACCTCATTATATAAATGAGATTATATTTACAATAATAAAACCTATACTTTCTCATTTTATATGTAAAATACATATTACAACCTCATTATATAAATGAGATTATATTTACAAGAAATAAAACCTATACTTTCTCATTTTTATATGTAAATATACATATTACAACCTCATTATATAAATGAGATTATATTTACAAGAAATAAAACATATACTTTCTCATTTTATATGTAAATATACATATTACAACCTCATTATATAAATGAGATTATATACAAAAAATAAAACCTATACTTTCTCATTTTTATATGTAAATATACATATTACAACCTCATTATATAAATGAGATTATATTTACAAGAAAAATAAAACCTATACTTTCTCATTTTTATATGTAAATATACATATTACAACCTCATTATATAAATGAGATTATATTTACAAGAAATAAAACCTATACTTTCTCATTTTTATATGTAAATATACATATTACAACCTCATTATATAAATGAGATTATATTTACAAAAAATAAAACTATACTTTCTCATTTTTATATGTAAATATACATATTACAACCTCATTATATAAATGAGATTATATTTACAAGAAATAAAACCTATACTTTCTCATTTTTATATGTAAATATACATATTACAACCTCATTATATAAATGAGATTATATTTACAAAAAAAAAAACCTATACTTTCTCATTTTTATATGTAAATATACATATTACAACCTCATTATATAAATGAGATTATATTTACAAATAATAAAACCTATACTTTCTCATTTTTATATGTAAATATACATATTACAACCTCATTATATAAATGAGATTATATTTACAAGAAATAAAACTATACTTTCTCATTTTATATGTAAATATACATATTACAACCTCATTATATAAATGAGATATATTTACAAGAAATAAAACCTATACTTTCTCATTTTTATATGTAAATATACATATTACAACTCATTTATAAATGAGATTATATTTACAAGAAATAAAACCTATTTTCTCATTTTATATGTAAATATACATATTACAACCTCATTATATAAATGAGATTATATTTACAAAAATAAAACCTATACTTTCTCATTTTTATATGTAAATATACATATTACAACCTCATATATAAATGAGATTATATTTAAAATAATAAAACCTATACTTTCTCATTTTTATATGTAAATATACATATTACAACCTCATTATATAATGAGATTATATTTACAAGAAATAAAACCCTATACTTTCTCATTTTATATGTAAATATACATATTACAACCTCATTTATAAATGAGATTATATTTACAATAATAAAACCTATACTTTCTCATTTTATATGTAAATATACATATTACAACCTCATTATATAAATGAGATTATATTTACAAGAAATAAAACCTATACTTTCTCATTTTTATATGTAAATATACATATTACAACCTCATTATATAAATGAGATTATATTTACAAGAAATAAAACCTATACTTCTCATTTTTATATGTAAATATACATATTACAACCTCATTATATAAATGAGATTATATTTACAAGAAATAAAACCTATACTTTCTCATTTTATATGTAAATATACATATTACAACCTCATTATATAAATGAGATTATTTACAAGAAATAAAACCTATACTTTCTCATTTTTATATGTAAATATACATATTACAACCTCATTATATAAATGAGATTATATTTACAAATAATAAAACCTATACTTTCTCATTTTTATATGTAAATATACATATTACAACCTCATTATATAAATGAGATTATATTTACAAATAATAAAACCTATACTTTCTCATTTTTATATGTAAATATACATATTACAACCTCATTATATAAATGAGATTATATTTACAAGAAATAAAACCTATACTTTCTCATTTTTATATGTAAATATACATATTACAACCTCATTATATAAATGAGATTATATTGAAAATAAATAAAACCTATACTTTCTCATTTTTATATGTAAATATACATATTACAACCTCATTATATAAATGAGATTATATTTACAAAAAATAAAACCTATACTTTCTCATTTTTATATGTAAATATACATATTACAACCTCATTATATAAATGAGATTATATTTACAAAAATAAAACTATACTTTCTCATTTTATATGTAAATATACATATTACAACCTCATTATATAAATGAGATTATATTTACAAATAATAAAACCTATACTTTCTCATTTTATATGTAATATACATATTACAACTCATTATATAAATGAGATTATATTTACAAGAAATAAAACCTATACTTTCTCATTTTTATATGTAAATATACATATTACAACCTCATATATAAATGAGATTATATTTACAAGAAAAAAACCCTACTTTTCATTTTATATGTAAATATACATATTACAACCTCATTATATAAATGAGATTATATTTACAAATAATAAAACCTATACTTTCTCATTTTTATATGTAAATATACATATTACAACCTCATTATATAAATGAGATTATATTTACAAATAATAAAACCTATACTTTCTCATTTTTATATTATATGTAAATATACATTACAACCTCATTATATAAATGAGATTATATTTACAAGAAATAAAACCTATACTTTCTCATTTTATATGTAAATATATATTACAACCTCATTATATAAATGAGATTATATTTACAAAAATAAAACCTATACTTTCTCATTTTTATATGTAAATATACATATTACAACCTCATTTATAAATGAGATTATATTTACAAGAAATAAAACCTATACTTTCTCATTTTTATATGTAAATATACATATTACAACCTCATATATAAATGAATTATATTTACAAAAATAAAACCTATACTTTCTCATTTTTATATGTAAATATACATATTACAACCTCATTATATAAATGAGATTATATTTACAAAAAATAAAACCTATACTTTCTCATTTTTATATGTAAATATACATATTACAACCTCATTATATAAATGAGATTATTTACAAGAAATAAAACCTATACTTCTCATTTTTATATGTAAATATACATATTACAACCTCATTATATAAATGAGATTATATTTACAAGAAATAAAACCTATACTTTCTATTTTTATATGTAAATATACATATTACAACCTCATTATATAAATGAGATTATATTTACAAAAAATAAAACCTATACTTTCTCATTTTATATGTAAATATACATATTACAACCTCATTATATAAATGAGATTATATTTACACAAGAAATAAAACTATACTTTCTCATTTTTATATGTAAATATACATATTACAACCTCATTATATAAATGAGATTATATTTACAAAAATAAAACCTATACTTTCTCATTTATATGTAATATACATATTACAACCTCATTATATAAATGAGATTTATTTACAAAAAATAAAACCTATACTTTCTCATTTTTATATGTAAATATACATATTACAACCTCATTATATAAATGAGATATATTTACAAGAAATAAAACCTATACTTTTCATTTTTATATGTAAATATACATATTACAACCTCATTATATAAATGAGATTATATTTACAAAAATAAAACCTATACTTTCTCATTTTTATATGTAAATATACATATTACAACCTCATTATATAAATGAGATTATATTTACAAGAAATAAAACCTATACTTTCTCATTTTTATATGAAATATACATATTACAACCTCATTATATAAATGAGATTATATTTACAATAATAAAACCTATACTTTCTCATTTTATATGTAAATATACATATTACAACCTCATTATATAAATGAGATATATTTACAAGAAATAAAACCTATACTTTCTCATTTTATATGTAAATATACATATTACAACCTCATTATAAATGAGATTATATTTACAAAAAATAAAACCTATACTTTCTCATTTTTATATGTAATATACATATTACAACCTCATTATATAAATGAGATTATATTTACAAAAATAAAACCTATACTTTCTCATTTTTATATGTAAATATACATATACAACCTCATTATATAAATGAGATTATATTTAAAATAATAAAACCTATACTTTCTCATTTTTATATGTAAATATACATATTACAACCTCATTATATAAATGAGATTATATTACAAGAAATAAAACCTATACTTCTCATTTTTATATGTAAATTTACATATTACAACCTCATTATATAATGAGATTATATTTACAATAATAAAACCTATACTTTCTCATTTTTATATGTAAATATACATATTACAACCTCATTATATAATGAGATTATATTTACAAGAAATAAACCTATACTTTCTCATTTTATATGTAAATATACATATTACAACCTCATTATATAAATGAGATTATATTTACAAGAATAAAACCTATACTTCTCATTTTATATGTAAAATACATATTACACCTCATTATATAAATGAGATTATATTTACAAGAAATAAAACCTATACTTTCTCATTTTTATATGTAAATATACATATTACAACCTCATTATATAAATGAGATTATATTTACAAAAAATAAAACCTATACTTTTCATTTTTATATGTAAATATACATATTACAACCTCATTATATAAATGAGATTATATTTACAAAAATAAAAACCTATACTTCTCATTTTTATATGTAAATATACATATTACAACCTCATTATATAAATGAGATTATATTTACAAAGAAATAAAACCTATACTTTCTCATTTTATATGTAAATATACATATTACAACCTCATTATATAAATGAGATTATATTTACAAGAAATAAAACCTATACTTTTCATTTTTATATGTAAATATACATATTACAACCTCATTATATAAATGAGATTATATTTACAAGAAATAAAACCTATACTTTCTCATTTTATATGTAAATATACATATTACAACCTCATTATATAAATGAGATTATATTAACAAAAATAAAACCTATACTTTCTCATTTTTATATGTAAATATACATATTACAACTCATTATATAAATGAGATTATATTTACAAGAAATAAACCTATACTTTCTCATTTTTATATGTAAATATACATATTACAACCTCATATATAAATGAGATTATATTTAAAAGAATAAAACCTATTACTCTCATTTTATATGTAAATATACATATTACATGTGAGCCAACAAAAAACAGAAAAAAAAGAAGGGACCTCATTATATAAATGAGATTATATTTACAAGAAATAAAACCTATATTTCTCATTTTTATATGTAAATATACATATTACAACCTCATTATATAAATGAGATTATATTTACAAGAAATAAAAAACCTCATTATATAAATGAGATTATATTTACAAAAATAAAACCTATACTTTCTCATTTTTATATGTAAATATACATATTACAACCTCATATATAAATGAGATTATATTTACAAAAATAAAACCTATACTTTCTCATTTTTATATGTAAATATACATATTACAACCTCATTATATAAATGAGATTATATTTACAAAAAATAAAACCTATACTTTCTCATTTTTATATGTAAATATACATATTACAACCTCATTATATAAATGAGATTATATTTACAAGAAATAAAACCTATACTTTCTCATTTTATATGTAAATATACATATTACAACCTCATTATATAAATGAGATTATATTTACAAAAAATAAAACCTATACTTTCTCATTTTTATATGTAATATACATATTACAACCTCATTATATAAATGAGATTATATTTACAACAAAAAATAAAACCTATACTTCTCATTTTATATGTAAAATATACATTACAACCTCATTTATAAATGAGATTATATTTACAAGAAATAAAACCTATACTTTCTCATTTTTATATGTAAATATACATATTACAACCTCATTATATAAATGAGATTATATTTACAAAATAATAAAACCTATACTTTCTCATTTTTATATGTAAATATACATATTACAACCTCATTATATAAATGAGATTATATTTACAAAAATAAAACCTATACTTTCTCATTTTTATATGTAAATATACATATTACAACCTCATTATATAAATGAGATTATATTTACAAGAAATAAAACCTATACTTTCTCATTTTTATATGTAAATATACATATTACAACTCATTATATAAATGAGATTATATTTACAAGAAATAAAACCTATACTTTCTCATTTTTATGTAAATATACATATTACAACCTCATTATATAAATGAGATTATATTTACAAGAAATAAAACCTATACTTTCTCATTTTTATATGTAAATATACATATTACAACCTCATTATATAAATGAGATTATATTTACAAGAATAAAAAACCTATACTTTCTCATTTTTATATGTAAATATACATATTACAACCTCATTATATAAATGAGATTATATTTACAAATAATAAAACCTATACTTTCTCATTTTTATATGTAAATATACATATTACAACCTCATTATATAAATGAGATTATATTTACAAAGAAATAAAACTATACTTTCTCATTTTTATATGTAAATATACATATTACAACCTCATTATAAATGAGATTATATTTACAAGAATAAAACCTATACTTTCTCATTTTTATATGTAAATATACATATTACAACCTCATTATATAAATGAGATTATATTTACAAGAAATAAAACCTATACTTTCTCATTTTTATATGTAAATATACATATTAAAACCTCATTATATAAATGAGATTATATTTACAAATAAATAAAACCTATACTTTCTCATTTTTATATGTAAATATACATATTACAACCTCATTATATAAATGAGATTATATTTACAATAATTAAACCTATACTTTCTCATTTTTATATGTAAATATACATATTACAACCTCATTATATAAATGAGATTATATTTACAAGAAATAAAACCTATACTTTCTCATTTTTATATGTAAATATACATATTACAAACTCATTATATAAATGAGATTATATTTACAAGAAATAAAACCTATACTTTCTCATTTTTATATGTAAATATACTATTACAACCTCATTATATAAATGAGATTATATTTACAAAAAAAAACCTATACTTTCTCATTTTTATATGTAAATATACATATTACAACCTCATTATATAAATTAGATTATATTTACAAAAATAAAACCTATACTTTCTCATTTTATATGTAAAATAATATTACAACCTCATTTATAAATGAGATTATATTTACAAGAAATAAAACCTATACTTTCTCATTTTTATATGTAAATATACATATTACAACCTCATTATATAAATGAGATATATTTACAAAAATAAAACCTATACTTTCTCATTTTTATAGTAAATATACATATTACAACTCATTATATAAATGAGATATATTTACAAGAAATAAAACTATACTTTCTCATTTTTATATGTAAATATACATATTACAACCTCATTATATAAATGAGATTATATTTAAAATAAAAAACTATACTTTCTCATTTTTATATGTAAATATACATATTACAACCTCATTATATAAATGAGATTATATTTACAAAAATAAAACCTATACTTTCTCATTTTATATGTAAATATAATATTACAACCTCATTATATAAATGAGATTATTTTACAAGAAATAAAACCTATACTTTCCATTTTATATGTAAATACATATTACAACCTCATTATATAAATGAGATTATATTACAAATAATAAAACTATACTTTCTCATTTTATATGTAAATATACATATTACAACCTCATTATAAATGAGATTATATTTAAAAAATAAAACTATACTTTCTCATTTTTATATGTAATATACATATTACAACCTCATTATATAAATGAGATTATATTTACAAAAATAAAACCTATACTTCTCATTTTTATATGTAAAATACATATTACAACCTCATTATAAATGAGATTATATTTACAAGAAATAAAACCTATACTTTCTCATTTTATATGTAATATACATATTACAACTCATTATATAAATGAGATATTTACAAAAAAATAAAACCTATTTTCTCATTTTATATGTAAATATACATATTACAACCTCATTATATAAATGAGATTATATTTACAAATAATAAAACCTATACTTTCTCATTTTTATATGTAAATATACATATTACAACCTCATTATATAAATGAGATTATATTTAAAAGAAATAAAACCTATACTTTTTTTCATTTTTATATGTAAATATACATATTACAACCTCATTATATAAATGAGATTATATTTACAAGAAATAAAACTATATTTTTCTCATTTTTATATGTAATAATATTACAACTCATTATAAATGAGATTATATTTACAAGAAATAAAACCTATATTTCTCATTTTATATGTAAATATACATATTACAACCTCATTATATAAATGAGATTATATTTACAAGAATAAAACCTATACTTTCTCATTTTTATATGTAAATATACATATTACAAACCTCATTATATAAATGAGATTATATTTACAAAAAATAAAACCTATACTTCTCATTTTTATATGTAAATATACATATTACAACCTCATTATATAAATGAGATTATATTTACAATAATAAAACCTATACTTCTCATTTTATATGTAAATATACATATTACAACCTCATTATATAAATGAGATTATATTTACAAGAAATAAAACCTATACTTTTCATTTTTATATGTAAATATACATATTACAACCTCATTATATAAATGAGATTATATTACAAGAATAAAACCTATACTTTCATTTTTATATGTAAATATACATATTACACCTCATTATATAAATGAGATTATATTTAAAAAAATAAAACTATACTTTCTCATTTTTATATGTAAATATACATATTACAACCTCATTATATAAATGAGATATATTTACAAATAATAAAACCTATACTTTCTCATTTTTATATGTAAATATAAATTTACAACCTCATTATATAAATGAGATTATATTTAAATAATAAAACCTATACTTCTCATTTTTATATGTAAATATACATATTACAACCTCATTATATAAATGAGATATTTACAAGAAATAAAACCTATATTTCTCATTTTTATATGTAAATATACATATTACAACCTCATTATATAAATGAGATTATATTTACAAAAAATAAAACCTATACTTTCTCATTTTATATGTAAATATACATATTACAACCTCATTATATAAATGAGATTATATTACAAGAAATAAAAACCTATACTTTCTCATTTTTATATGTAAATATACATATTACAACCTCATTATATAAATGAGATTATATTTTGAAAATAAAACCTATATTTCTATTTTTATATGTAAATATACATATTACAACTCATTATATAAATGAGATTATATTACAAGAAATAAAACTATACTTTCTCATTTTTATATGTAAATATACATATTACAACCTCATTATATAAATGAGATTATATACAAGAAATAAAACCTATACTTTCTCATTT
>NW_026113114.1:0-41021 GCF_024323335.1 Lathyrus oleraceus | reverse complement strand
ATATGCATATGACAACCTCATTATATAAATGAGATTAGATTTACAAGAATTAAAACCTAGTCTTTCTCATTTTTATATGTAAATATACATATTTACAACCTCATTATATACACGAGATCATATTTCCAAGAATTAAAACCTAGTATTTCTCATTTTCATATGATAATATGCATATGACAACCTCATTATATAAATGAGATTATATTTACAAGAATTAAAACCTAGTCTTTCTCATTTTTCATATGTAAATATACATATTACAACCTCATTATATAAATGAGATTATATTTACAAGAATTAAAACCCAGTATTTCTCATTTTCATATGTTAATATGCATATGACAACCTCATTATATAAATGAGATTATATTTACAAGAAATAAAACCTAGTATTTCTCATTTGCATATGTAAATATACATATTTACAACCTCATTATATAAATGATATTATATTTACAAGAATTAAAACCTAGTATTTCTCATTTTCATATGTTAATATGCATATGACAACCTCATTATATAAATGAGATTATATTTACAAGAATTAAAACCTAGTATTTCTCATTTTCATATATAAATATGCATATTATAACCTCATTATATAAATGAGATTATATTTATAAGAATTAAAACCTAGTATTTCTCATTTTCATATGGTAATATGCATATGACAACCTCATTATACATGAGATTATATTTACAAAAATTAAAACCTAGTCTTTCGCATTTTCATATGTAATATACATATTACAACCTCATTATATACATGAGATTATATTTACAAGAATTAAAACTTAGTCTTTCTCATTTTCATATGTAAATATACATATTACAACCTCATTATATAAATGAGATTTATATTACAAGAATTAAACCTAGTCTTTCTCATTTTTATATGTAAATATACACATTTGAAACCTCATTATATACACGACATTATATTTACAAGAATTAAACCTAGTATTTCTCATTTTATATGTTAATGCATATGACAATCTCATTATATAAATGAGATTATATTACAAGAATTAAAACCTAGTCTTTCTCATTTTTATATGTAATATACATATTTAAAACCTCATTATATACACGACATTAATTTACAAGAATTAAAATCTAGTCTTTCTCATTTTCATATGTTAATATACATATTTAAAACCTCATTATATACACTATATTATACTTACAAGAATTAAAACCTAGTATTTTCATTTTCATATGTGTAATATGCATATGACAACCTCATTATATAAATGAGATTATATTTACAAGAATTAAAACTTAGTCTTTCTCATTTTCAAATGTTAATATGCATATGACACCTCATTATTAAATGAGATTATATTACAAGAATTAAAACTTAGTCTTTCTCATTTTCATATGTTAATATGCATATGACAACCTCATTATATAATGAGATTATATTTACAAGAATTAAACCTAGTATTTCTCATTTTCATATATAAATATGCATATTATAACCCATATATAAATGAGATTATATTTATAAGAATTAAAACCTAGTATTTCTCATTTTCATATGGTAATATGCATATGACAACCTCATTATATACATGAGATTATATTTACAAAAATTAAAACCTAGTCTTTCGCATTTTCATATGTAAATATACATATTACAACCTCATTATATAAATGAGATTATATTTACAAGAATTAAACCTAGTCTTTCTCATTTTCATATGTAAATATACATATTACAACCTCATTATATAAATGAGATTCTATTTATAAGAATTAAAACCTAGTATTTCTCATTTTCATATGTTAATATGCATATGACACCTCATTATATAAATGAGATTATATTTATAAGAATTAAAACCAGTATTTCTCATTTTCATATGTTAATATACATATTTAAACCACATTATATACAAGAGATTATATTTACAAGAATTAAAACCTAGTCTTTCTCATTTTCATATGTAAATATACATATTACAACCTCATTATATAAGGAGATTATATTTACAAGAATTAAAACCTAGTCTTTCTCATTTTGATATGTAAATATACATATTTGAACCTCATTATATACATAGATTATATTTACAAGAATTAAAACCTAGTATTTCTCATTTTCATATGTTATATGCATATGACAACCTCATTATATAAATGAGATTATATTTACAGAATGAAAACCTAGTCTTTCTCGTTTTCATATCTAAAATCACATATTACAACCTCATTATATAAATTAGATTATATTTACAAGAATTAAAACCTATTCTTTCTCATTTTCATATGTTAATATACATCTTTAAAACCTCATTATACACAAGAGATTATATTTACAAGAATTAAAACCTAGTATTTCTCATTTTCATATGTTAATATGCATATGACAACCTCATTATATAAATGAGATTATATTTACAAGAATTAAAGCCTAGTCTTTCTCATTTTTATATGTAAATATACATATTTAAACCTCATTATATACACGAGATTATATTTACCAGAATTAGAACCAAGTATTTCTCATTTTCATATGTTAATATACATATTTAAAACCACATTATATACACGAGATTATATTTACAAGAATTAAAACCTAGTCTTTCTCATATTCATATGTAAATACATATTACATCCTCATTATATAAATGAGATTATATTTACAAGAATTAAAACCCAGTATTTCTCATTTTCATATGTTAATATACATATTTAAACCTCATTATATACACGAGATTATATTTACAAGAATTATTATATAAAGATTTCTATTTATAAGAAATAAACCTAGTATTTCTCATTTTCATATGTTAATATGCATATGACAACCTCATATATACATGAGATTATATTACAAGAATTAAAACCTAGTCTTTCTCATTTTTCATATGTAATATACATATTACAACCTCATTATATAAATGAGATTATATTTACAAGAATTAAAACCTAGTCTTTCTCATTTTCATATGTTAATATGCATATGACAACCTCATTATATAAATGAGATTAGATTTACAAGAATTAAAACCTAGTCTTTCTCATTTTTATATGTAAATATACATATTTACAACCTCATTATATACACGAGATCATATTTCCAAGAATTAAAACCTAGTATTTCTCATTTTCATATGATAATATGCATATGACAACCTCATTATATAAATGAGATTATATTTACAAGAATTAAAACCTAGTATTTCTCATTTTCATATGTTAATATGCATATGACAACCTCATTATATAAATGAGATTATATTTACAAGAATTAAAACTTAGTCTTTCTCATTTTCAAATGTTAATATGCATATGACAACCTCATTATATAAATGAGATTATATTTACAAGAATTAAAACCTAGTCTTACTCATTTTCTTATGTAAATATACATATTACAACCTCATTATATAAATGAGATAATATTTACAAGAATTAAAACCTAGTCTTTCTCATTTTCATATGTTAATATGCATATGACAACCTCATTATATAAATGAGATTATATTTACAAGAATTAAAACTTAGTCTTTCTCATTTTCATATGTTATATGCATATGGCAACCTCATTATATAAATGAGATTATATTTACTAGAATTAAAACCTAGTATTTCTCATTTTCATATGTAAATATGCATATTATAACCTCATTATATAAATGAGATTATATTTATAAGAATTAAAACCTAGTATTTCTCATTTTCATATGGTAATATGCATATGACAAACCTCATTATATACATGAGATTATATTTACAAGAATTAAAACTTAGTCTTTCTCATTTTCATATGTAAATATACATATTACAACCTCATTATATAAATGAGATTATATTTACAAGAATTAAAACCTAGTCTTTCTCATTTTTATATGTAAATATACATATTTGAAACCTCATTATATACACGACATTATATTTACAAGAATTAAAACCTAGTATTTCTCATTTTTATATGTTAATATGCATATGACAATCTCATTATATAAATGAGATTATATTTACAAGAATTAAAACCTAGTCTTTCTCTTTTCATTTTATATGTAAATATACATATTTAAAACCTCATTATATAACGACATTATATTTACAAGAATTAAAATCTAGTCTTTCTCATTTTCATATGTTAATATACATATTTAAAACCTCATTATATACACTATATTATCTTACAAGAATTAAAACCTAGTATTTCTCATTTTCATATGTTAATATGCATATGACAACCTCATTATATAAATGAGATTATATTTACAAGAATTAAAACTTAGTCTTTCTCATTTTCAAATGTTAATATGCATATGACAACCTCATTATATAATGAGATTATATTTACAAGAATTAAAACTTAGTCTTTCTCATTTTCATATGTTAATATGCATATGACAACCTCATTATATAAATGAGATTATATTTACAAGAATTAAAACCTAGTATTTCTCATTTTCATATATAAATATGCATATTATAACCTCATTATATAAATGAGATTATATTTATAAGAATTAAAACCTAGTATTCTCATTTTCATATGGTAATATGCATATGACAACCTCATTATATACATGAGATTATATTTACAAAATTAAAACCTAGTCTTTCGCATTTTCATATGTAAATATACATATTACAACCTCATTATATACATGAGATTATATTTACAAGAATTAAAACTTAGTCTTTCTCATTTTCATATGTAAATATACATATTACAACCTCATTATATAAATGAGATTATATTTACAAGAATTAAAACCTAGTCTTTCTCATTTTTATATGTTAATATGCATATGACAATCTCATTATATAAATGAGATTATATTTACAAGAATTAAAACCTAGTCTTTCTCATTTTTATATGTAAATATACATATTTAAAACCTCATTATATACACGACATTATATTTACAAGAATTAAAATCTAGTCTTTCTCATTTTCATATGTTAATATACATATTTAAAACCTCATTATATACACTATATTATACTTACAAGAATTAAAACCTAGTATTTCTCATTTTCATATGTTAATATGCATATGACAACCTCATTATATAAATGAGATTATATTTACAAGAATTAAAACTTAGTCTTTCTCATTTTCAAATGTTAATATGCATATGACAACCTCATTATATAAATGAGATTATATTTACAAGAATTAAAACTTAGTCTTTCTCATTTTCATATGTTAATATGCATATGACAACCTCATTATATAAATGAGATTATATTTACAAGAATTAAACCTAGTATTTCTCATTTTCATATATAAATATGCATTTTATAACCTCATTATATAAATGAGATTATATTTATAAGAATTAAAACCTAGTATTTCTCATTTTCATATGGTAATATGCATATGACAACCTCATTATATACATGAGCTTATTTCCCAATGAAACAACCTGTCTTTCTTTTTCATATCTAAATCAATCTTACTCCCTCCTTATCTCACCTTCGATTATATTACCCGCATCCAACTATTCTTCTCCTTTTCTCGTTAATATTTCATCTTTAAACCTCATCTAACAAGCGATTATATTTACAAAATTAAAACCTAGTCTTTCGCATTTTCATATGTAAATATACATATTACAACCTCATTATATAAATGAGATTATATTTACAAGAATTAAAACCTAGTCTTTCTCATTTTCATATGTAAATATACATATTACAACCTCATTATATAAATGAGATTCTATTTATAAGAATTAAAACCTAGTATTTCTCATTTTCATATGTTAATATGCATATGACAACCTCATTATATAAATGAGATTATATTTATAAGAATTAAAACCAAGTATTTCTCATTTTCATATGTTAATATACATATTTAAAACCACATTATATACAAGAGATTATATTTACAAGAATTAAAACCTAGTCTTTCTCATTTTCATATGTAAATATACATATTACAACCTCATTATATAAATGAGATTCTATTTATAAGAATTAAAACCTAGTATTTCTCATTTTCATATGTTAATATGCATATGACAACCTCATTATATAAATGAGATTATATTTATAAGAATTAAAACCTAGTCTTTCTCATTTTTATATGTAAATATACATATTTACAACCTCATTATATACACGAGATTATATTTACCAGAATTAAAACCTAGTCTTTCTCATTTTCATATGTTAATATACATATTACAACCTCATTATATAAATGAGATTATATTTACAAGAATTAAAACCTAGTCTTTCTCATTTTCATATGTAAATATACATATTACAACCTCATTATATAAATGAGATTCTATTTATAAGAATTAAAACCTAGTATTTCTCATTTTCATATGTTAATATGCATATGACAACCTCATTATATAAATGAGATTATATTTATAAGAATTAAAACCTAGTCTTTCTCATTTTCATATGTAAATATACATATTTACAACCTCATTATATAAATGAGATTATATTTACAAGAATTAAAACCTAGTCTTTCTCATTTTGATATGTAAATATACATATTTGAAACCTCATTATATACATAGATTATATTTACAAGAATTAAAACCTAGTATTTCTCATTTTCATATGTTAATATGCATATGACAACCTCATTATATAAATGAGATTATATTTACAAGAATGAAAACCTAGTCTTTCTCGTTTTCATATCTAAAATCACATATTACAACCTCATTATATAAATTAGATTATATTTACAAGAATTAAAACCTATTCTTTCTCATTTTCATATGTTAATATACATCTTTAAAACCTCATTATACACAAGAGATTATATTTACAAGAATTAAAACCTAGTATTTCTCATTTTCATATGTTAATATGCATATGACAACCTCATTATATAAATGAGATTATATTTACAAGAATTAAAGCCTAGTCTTTCTCATTTTTATATGTAAATATACATATTTAAAACCTCATTATATACACGAGATTATATTTACAAGAATTAAAACCTAGTCTTTCTCATTTTCATATGTAAATATACATATTACAACCTCATTATATAAATGAGATTCTATTTATAAGAATTAAAACCTAGTATTTCTCATTTTCATATGTTAATATGCATATGACAACCTCATTATATAAATGAGATTATATTTATAAGAATTAAAACCAAGTATTTCTCATTTTCATATGTTAATATACATATTTAAAACCACATTATATACAAGAGATTATATTTACAAGAATTAAAACCTAGTCTTTCTCATTTTCATATGTAAATATACATATTACAACCTCATTATATAAATGAGATTCTATTTATAAGAATTAAAACCTAGTATTTCTCATTTTCATATGTTAATATGCATATGACAACCTCATTATATAAATGAGATTAGATTTACAAGAATTAAAACCTAGCCTTTCTCATTTTTATATGTAAATATACATATTTACAAACCTCATTATATACACGAGATCATATTTCCAAGAATTAAAACCTAGTATTTCTCATTTTCATATGATAATATGCATATGACAACCTCATTATATAAATGAGATTATATTTACAAGAATTAAAACCTAGTATTTCTCATTTTCATATGTTAATATGCATATGACAACCTCATTATATAAATGAGATTATATTTACAAGAATTAAAACTTAGTCTTTCTCATTTTCAAATGTTAATATGCATATGACAACCTCATTATATAAATGAGATTATATTTACAAGAATTAAAACCTAGTCTTACTCATTTTCTTATGTAAATATACATATTACAACCTCATTATATAAATGAGATTATATTTACAAGAATTAAAACCTAGTCTTTCTCATTTTCATATGTTAATATGCATATGACAACCTCATTATATAAATGAGATTATATTTACAAGAATTAAAACTTAGTCTTTCTCATTTTCATATGTTAATATGCATATGGCAACCTCATTATATAAATGAGATTATATTTACAAGAATTAAAACCTAGTATTTCTCATTTTCATATGTAAATATGCATATTATAACCTCATTATATAAATGAGATTATATTTATAAGAATTAAAACCTAGTATTTCTCATTTTCATATGGTAATATGCATATGACAACCTCATTATATACATGAGATTATATTTACAAGAATTAAAACCTAGTCTTTCTCATTTTCATATGTAAATATACATATTACAACCTCATTATATAAATGAGATTATATTTACAAGAATTAAAACCTAGTGTAGCACCTCAAATTTGCACCTATCATTGTACATACATTCTCATATTAGGTCATAGCATATCATGGTCCACTGCATAGCATTGCATTGTCTCATTTGCCTCAAGTGCAAACCAATCAAGAGAATTAGGTCAAACTGATCAGGAGATCAGTCAACCAAGCAAGCAAGTGTGTTTCTCAAGGAGCCAAGGCCCTAGGGTTGGTCCAACATGTTCACGTGACTTGGGGATCCATTTGAAGTGTTTAGGTCAAAGATTGGAGGCTCAGAGGTCATCAGTCCATGCACAATCAGTCAAAAACCCTAGAAAGTCAAACTTGGTCAACTGTGGTTGATTTTATGGTTTTGATGGATGGATTTGGTTTGAGAGAGCTTATTCATGTCCCAATAGGCCTCATGTATCATGGCAAACAACATCATGGAAGAATTTGAAGCCAATCAGAAAATTTCCAAAAATAGAAAGTTGACCTGTAATTCAAATTTGCCAAAAATGGAAACTTCTTGATCTTAAACTTACATCATGGTACAAGCTTCAAATGAATTTTTGCCCAACATGAAAGTTGAAGATCTTGTTCTCCCATTTCCAAAAAGTCCAAGAACACTCAATTCCCATGTATGGTTGGCAAGTTATGATCAAATCAATCTCAAAAATTCTTGAACTTCAAAAGGTCATATCTCTCTAACCATTTGGCCAAAATTGGTGAGGTTTTTTCCAACAAACCACATTTAACCTCCTCTTTCCAAAAATGTATTCATCATGCACCAAAACATTGCCAATCAAAATGGCCCTTTTTGAACTATCATGTTTAATTTCAAGTGAGGTGCAAAATTGGATTTTTGAATTAATCATTTTCCATCCAAGTGGCCAATTGGGATTGATTTAAGATGATATTTCTGACTTGTGCAAGGCCCATTTCGTGCCCTAACCAATACATACCTCACCATACACACCAATGTGACAAATTAGCAATTTGATTCATTTTGAACTAAGCATGATTAGCAAACTTGGATTAGAGCTTAAACAGACCATATATACCATTTTTCTGAGCTTTTGGAAGCCCTAGCAGTCATTTGTGCAAACTCAGAATTCATTCACTCTCTCAAACTTCATTTTCTTGCCATTTCCAAAATCTGCCAAAACCCTCAAGAGAACACGAACCAGCTTTGTTGTTTCATCATCCAAACAACATTGAGAGCCCATTTCAACCACTTTTCCACGACTGTAAGAAGCTTTTGCTGGACTGTTCTTCAAAGCATCTTCCATGGCAGAACTCGTGTACATCCATGCCAAGCTTCTTTGAGCTAAACCATCTTCACCAATCATCATTTGAAGGACCTTGGATCATCTATTTCACCAGCAAACATCAAAACAACCACTGTTTCACAACTTTCTTCAAAAACAAGTAAGAACTCGATCTCTCTATTTCTCAAATCCATGATATGTATTGTGTAGATCTTTTGTTCCTGAGTGTTTTGAGCTTTGAATCGCATGAAATGGTTGATTATTGCTCGAGTTATGCTGAAATAAAGTTTGATGATGAAATTTATCTTTGCTCGATTCATGATGTGTATTGTGTTTTAATGGAAATTGATGATAGATTCGTGTTTGCCATGCTTTGATGATCATTTCTGTGTAGCCAATTATGATTTCTGGGAATTTTTGTTGAAACTCGATTTGGGGATGATGAAGTTCATCCTGTATGCATAAACCCTAATTAATCTTCACACCTTGCCCAGAAAATCGGAATTGTACGTATGCATGCTACTGTTCCCCATGCCAACCAATGAAAACATTTCATTCTGTGGCCCAAAACGACACCGTTCTGTTTAATGAGTCTATTATTTACACTTTTTCCATCCGGCCATTAATAAATTCAAATTAATTCATTTTATTTTCTCATTTTTCATTTCATTTGATCATCAAACTTTGAAAATTCATAAATTATTCATTTCAAATCCAAATTTCATGGGAATTTTTGCACCATCTTAATCATGATCCCTAGTTTTTTATCATAATTTTTGCTGATTTTTTGGAGGAGTGAATTTTAAATGGCATTAGGGTTTTGTTCATGTATCCTTTTCTTGTACATCTTGCCAAATCTTTTGTGAAATAGTGATGCATTATCCAATGGACTTGAAACTTTTTGTGTGCAAACTAGACTCATTCATGTTTATTTTGATGTAAAGATCATGAATTTATCTTATCTGGTTGTTAAGTTATGAATTTTTGAAGTAGGGTGTGACAATTTGTGTCACACCAATGATGTCTAACTTCATGATTTTTGATAATATGCTTCTTGACCTCCAAATGGATTGATTTTTTGTATGTTTGAGCTTGAACATGTCTAGTTTGCATATGATGTTTTGTGGATTTATTTGGGGCATTTTCCATTTGTTTGAGATTTTCTCCCCTGTTTGACCCAAATGTTAACCTTATGTGATGCATGTTGCCATTTCATTTGTGAAATCCTCATACTTTATTAGATGGACATGAAATTTTACATGAGATAACTAGACATCCTCATCTTTGCCATGGTTTTAGTCCCATTCATTTATCGTACACCATCTCTGACTTATGATTTTTCTAAGTTGATGCATGTTTGGTTGACTTCATTGAGCATGTTCAAAATTGCTTTGACTTTCTGATTTTCATTGACTGCCTTCCACTTGTCCAAAAGAGATGAAATTTGACATGCTTACCATGCTATATGTTAGGATTGTTCATGATTTATTTGGTGATTTTTTGGAAATGTTTGAGTTGACTTTTGATGCAAGTCTTTCTGTTGACTCCTATGAGCTTCTGTTTGCAATGCTTTGACTTAAACTGTTCATGAAATGATGATAGTGATTGATATGAATGTGAACCCAATTGGAATTGTTTCTTGATTGATTAAACATGATTTTGAATGCTTGCCCTTTGCTGTTTTGACTTTTTCATTCTCTTTTGACCCTAGGCTTGCCCTAGTGGTCCTGTTACTCACCTTTGAGCTTGTGTTTTCAGGTTGACCAACAAATGCTCCAATGAGACCATTTCCTTTTGATTGAGTTTACTTGAATATCATTGATTAACTTGTTTGTTTTGTAGGTGGCTTGGCTCACATGCCTTGAGCCTTGTGCCTTGCACATTCACTTGCTTATGATTAACTGTTGATGTCTGTTTCCTTTTGCTTTGTTTTGAAGTTGCATACTAATGTCTGCTTGACTATTTCAGGTGCTTTTAGTTGCTCAGTTCCTTGTGAACTTTTGCTTTGCTTTGCTTGTATAAGCAATTTGCATTGAGGTATAACTTCCTAACTTCATGTAGTCTGGAAGACCTGGCCTGTTACTTGGCCAGGCAACTGTCTGAAGTCCTCCTTAAGAGGCAATGTTTGTGGATGTTTAATTTTGTCCCTGTACATATTCAAAGACCTCCTAAGTGAAGAGGCAATTGGCAGAACCCAAGGGATATGCAACCTATCCCCTGCTATTCAGTGTGTCATCTGCCTTGCTCACACCACTGTGTTGATGCATTGCAGATACAAACCCAAGATCTTGTACAATCGTACAGTTGAGTCAGTTTTAAATGTGTAGAAGGGTTCCCCCTTTCTGAACCCACACATTCTTGTCTTAAGCTCTCCCAGGCCAGGGATAAGAGCTGTGAAGTCTTATCTTCACCCACCTTTCATCTGCTTCACCTTAGCCCCTCAATGGCAAGGTTAAGAGCTAACACTACCCAGTTCCAGTGGTTTGTTTGTTGAGGTTGATATGACCCCTCGACTAAAACCTAGCCTTGATGTTTGAGCCCCTTGTTGGTGTGTTTATTTCATGCTGTATGTGCTTGTGTGGTGTGATTGTATCCCCTAGGTTTGCTAGACTCCGCGTAGTCTCGTTTGCATGTCAATTAAGGTAGCACGGTTCCTTCGTATAGGACTTCCTTTCTTGCTTGAGCTTTCCTAAAACACAAACAAACATTATCCCCTCTTAAGGATACGTTAACTCCTTCTACTACCGGTGAGTAAGTCTCCAAAGGTCGAGCATCAGGTAGATTGTGTAGTGACGTTGTCCCCTTAGAAAACACAAACCAACAGGAATAGTTCAGCCGAACTACGGCAACTCTGATTCTCATGTTCAGATGAGGTACGTAGGCACGAGATGCGATGTCTTGTCGAGTTTGACTAACAACTAACACTAATTCTTTTCTCTCGCCCTCGTTGCGATTGAGACCTCCCCTTTCTCTTGCCCTAGTTGCAATCGAGACCCTTGCTTCCTGTGCAAGTTAGGTTAGGTGTGGCTTGCTTCCTGTGCAAGTCATGTTTAGGATAGGCTTGCTTCCTGTGCAAGTTAGCTAGAAACCTTAACTTAGGGTCGACTTTGCATGACAACATCTAGGCTCGAGTCGTAGTCTCCCTAGTGTTGTGTCTCCCTCTGTTATCTGGTTAGGCTAGTACTTTTTCCCTGCGTAGGGGAACTACGTCGCCCTGATCCTCATACCAGATGAGGTACGTAGGCAGGAGATGAGCTGATCTCTCCGGGCGCCCTTTTTCTTTTTCCACCCTTTGTGTCTTAACCATCCCTTGTGTGTGTTTTGGTTCGGATGCTGATATAAGTCCAGTGATTGGCATTCGGGCTCCACGTTTGCCTGTGTGTGTCTTGTTTGTTTGTGTGCGTGTCAGCCGAGCTACGAATGCTCTGATTCTTCTTCGTCCAAGAAGATACGTATGCATAGGATGCGATATCCTAGCGAGCATGTGTCGTTTCCCCAGTCCGAACTACTTCGACTCTGATGTCTATGCCTGATAGACTAAGTAGGCCCAGGATACGATGTCCTGCCGAGTCAGTTTCAGTTTTGTTTTCTTGTGTCTCTTTCAGCCAGTCTGTGTGTGTGTGTGAGCAGTATTCTTAGCAACCATTTTCCTTTCTATTGTGCGTGGATCCCGTCGAGTACGACGGATGCGTAGGGGTGCTAATACCTTCCCTTCGCATAACCGACTCCCGATCCCATTCTCTTTGGTCGCGAGACCATGTCTTTTTCCAGGTTTACTCTGAGCGTTTCCTTTCCCTCTTTTGGGATAAATAACGCACGGTGGCGGCTCTGTTGTTTCTTCTTTTCCCGCCGGTTTTTCGCGTAATGCGACAGCTGGCGACTCTGCTGGGGAAATAGAGAAGTTGACCTGTGCTGGTCCATCTTCCCTGAGCGAGTCTCTCCTAGCGCTCTCTAGGTTAGGGTTTTGGTTGCTTTGTGCTGTGTTTATTTATTGCATTCATTATTTGTTCATTTCATTTATTGTTTGCATTTATTGTGTGCATTAATGTTTGCATTCATATTCATTCTTCATTCTGCCTGGCTGGTTGTCTGTTTTTCTTTGTGGGGTGGGAGTCAGTTGAGGTAAAAGGTCCAATACCCAGACCATGAGTGAAATCTAGGAAACCTAGGAATAGAGTGATTCATGGGAAGCGGGTGGTGTACGCCACTTAGCGGAACATTGATATCACGAGCAGTTCAGACTCTGATGGGGTATTATCGGTGCATACATCGGGTGTGCACAGGATGATATTCTTGAAAGGGTTGTTTATCCTGCGTTTCTCTTGACCTTACCCTGGCCTAGACTACACCCGTGAGTGGGGAAGGGTTCATCATTACAGGTACTGTTGGTGACTTATGGTTCTGTTGGTGACTTTGGGTTCAGACAACAGTATATTCAGTTGACCTTGGGTTTTCAAGTTGGATTTGGGTTCTGAGTTTAGACCGAAGCTTCGACTTTATGATCAGAGATGCACCGCCAGCCAGTTGTGTCTGCATCATGTGCATCATAGCATATTTATTTTCAAAAGATACGCAATAAAAAAAAAAAAAAAAAAAAAAAAAAAAAAGAAAAAAAAAATGAAAAAAACTAATCCTTGCATGCATATCATTTCTCAGGTACATTCCAGAGTTTGATTCGCCGATAGAGATGGCAACAGTCCCAGAGCCGAAGCGGAAGACTTGTATCTACGTTTTTCACCGGGAGCCTTTGACGTCTCTGATTGAGTTGGGCAGTCTTGTGACCAGTGATCGTCTGGGGGGGTTCGTGAATCAATATGGGGATATTCTGACTCTGTTGAAGATGGTAGTCGACCCAGTGCCGTTGCAGACACTTCTTCAGTTCTATGACCCGGAGCTTAGATGTTTCACGTTCCAAGATTATCAGTTGGCACCTACTCTCGAGGAGTATTCTATACTGTTGAGCATCCCGATTCAGCATCAGGTTCCTTTCTTGGACGTACCAAAGGAGGTTGACTTTAAGGTTGTTGCCAGAGCTCTCCGGTTGAGTGTTAAGGAAGTTTGTGATAATTGGAAGCCCAGTGGGGGAGTTGCGGGTCTGCCGTTTAAGTTTCTTCTGAGAATAGCCAGAGATGAAGCAGAGAAGGGAAATTGGGAAGCTTTTCACGCACAGCTTGCCGCCTTGATATATGGAATCATCCTATTTCCCAGTATGCCGAATTTTGTTGACCATGCTGCCATCAGCATTCTCATCAGAGGAAATCCAGTCCCCACCTTATTAGCTGATACTTACTATGCCATCCACAGTAGGCATGGTAAGGGTGGAGCCATCAGGTGCTGTCTACCTCTCCTGTTCAGATGGTTCATGTCACTCCTGCCTGGTAGTGGACCCTTTGTGGACACTCAGAGCACTCTCAAGTGGACTCAGAGGGTCATGTCGCTCACCTCTTATGACATCAGATGGCAATCTTACCGGATGAATGTGAAGAATGTTATTATGAGCTGTGGAGAATTCCGGAATGTGCCACTCGTGGGGACCAAGGGTTGTATAAATTATAATCCAGTTCTTTCTCTTCGCCAGTTAGGTTTTGTTATGAGTAGAAGACCACTTGAAGCTGAGATAGCTGAGAGTGTGTACTTTGAGAAGAAGGATGACCCTGTTAGGTTGGAGCAGATTGGAAGAGCTTGGAAGTCCATTGGTGTCAGAGATGGATCCGTCTTAGGGAAGAAGTTTGCCATTGCAATGCCCGATTACACCGATTGGGTAAAGAAGAGAGTGGAAACTTTGCTGCTACCCTACGATAGGATGGAGCCGTTGCAGGAGCAACCACCTTTGGTCCTTGCTGATAATGTGCCTGCTGAGCACTATAAGCAAGCTCTGATGGAGAGTCGCCGTTTGAGGGAGAAGGAGCAGGACACCCAGATGGAGTTGTACAAAGCTAAAGCTGATAGGTTGCACATGGCCCATCAACTCAGGGAAGTGCAAGGAGAAGATGCTAGCAGAGCAAGGAGCAAGAAGAGATCATATGAGGAGATAGAGTCTATGTTGGATGAAGAACATAGGGAGTGCTTGAGACTGCAGAGAGCAGAAGTCAACTACCAGAAGAAAATCAGAGACCTAGAGAAGCAACTCAAAGACAAAGACGTCCAGTTGAAGAAAGAGATGGAGTTGAGACAGGCATCAGAGGACTATCTTGGAGGAGAAGTCTTAGAGCTTAGAAGACAACTGAAGGAGAAGATCACCCCTCTACCAGAATGTTCAGAATGCACACTGTTGATAGACCAGTGCCATTACCTGAAGACCCTCATTCCAGAAGACCGTCTGTCTTAGATTGTATCTTTGTTTGTTTTTGTTGAGAATCACCTCCAGGCTTGTTGGACGGGATTCGTTTGTTTGTACTCCATCTTTTGGATCTTTGTTTTTGAGAATCACCTCCAGGCTTGTTGGATGGGATTCATTTGTTTGTACTCTGTTTCGGATTTTTGCTGACTCTTGGTTGTATGACCTTTTTACCCTTATTTATAGATAAGGTTGTCAGTATTTCCTTGTTGTTCTCATTTTTCCCTGTATCCGTATTGTTCTCTTGTTGCTGCAGGTTGCCATTTTCTGAGGATGGGTCAGGCTCTTTGAATGCCTGAGAAATGAGCATATCATGTGCATCATACGCATCATTAAACATCATACTCATCTCATTTGCATAACAGGTGTTCTTGTGCCGTCTTCTCACTTTGATTCCTGTGTCCAGGCAGGATAGCTGATCAAAGACCGCACCGCTACTCAACGCGACTCAACCATCAACGCAATATGGATCAGGTACAAGCCGAGTTAGCTGAGATGAGGGCTAACATGGCCCAGTTCATTCACATGATGCAAGGGGTTGCGCAAGGACAAGAAGAACTCCGAGCACTGGTTCAGAGACAAGAAGCTGCAATTCCACCGCCCAACCAGGCTCTGCCAGAAGGAAATCCGGTTCCTGACATTCCTGCTGCTGCTATTCCCGTCAACAATTATGCTGAAGGTGAAGAGTTGAGGGGTATTCGAGTTAATGGCCAACCGATTGCTCCAGATGTTGCTAGTGCCAGAGTCATCCATGCTCCGGCCCGTAACAGAATTCCGATTGTTGACAGACAAGAGGATATGTTTACCTTACTCAGTGAAGACGAAGATATTTTGGGCAGAAATGATGCGAGAGATCGTAAAGTTGAGGCCCTTGCTGAGAAGATCCAGGCAATGGAATGTCAAAACTCCCTCGGTTTTGATGTTACAAACATGGGATTGGTTGAAGGCTTGAGAATCCCGCACAAATTCAAGGCACCGTCATTCGACAAATATAACGGTACCTCCTGCCCTCGCACCCATGTGCAGGCATACTACAGAAAAATCTCCGCATACACTGATGATGAGAAGATGTGGATGTATTTCTTCCAAGATAGCCTATCTGGGGCATCCTTGGACTGGTATATGGAATTGAAGCGGGATTCAATTAGACGCTGGAGGGACCTGGGTGAAGCGTTCCTCAGGCAGTACAAGCACAATATGGACATGGCTCCGACCAGGACTCAGCTGCAGAGTCTTTGTCAGAAGAATAATGAAAGCTTTAAAGAGTACGCCCAGAGGTGGCGCGAGCTGGCTGCAAGAGTTCAACCCCCTATGCTGGAAAGGGAGTTGACCGACATGTTTATCAGCACTCTGCAAGGTGTATATATGGACCGAATGGGAAGCTGCCCATTCGGGAGTTTTTCTGACGTCGTCATCTGTGGCGAAAGAACTGAAAGTTTAATCAAAGCTGGGAGGATTCATGATGCGGGTTCTTCGTCGTCCTCGAAGAAACCCTTCTCTGGGGCACCTCGCCGTAGAGAAGGAGAGACCAATGCTGTGCAACACAAAGGGGGTGTGTACAGAGCCAATGCAAATAGAGATCAATATCGTCCGGTGGCTGCAGTGACTATTCCTGCACCACAACCTCGTCCACAACAACAACAAAGGGTTCAACAACCGCAGCAACAACAACAACAGCAACAACGTCCGTATCAGCCCAAGCAGAGGATGGCTGATCGACGTTTTGATCCATTGCCAATGTCGTACGCTGAATTATTGCCCGAACTACTCCGGTTAGGGTTTGTTGAGCTGTGTACAATGGCTCCTCCAACAGTGCTGCCTCCTGGGTATGATGCGAACGTCCGCTGTGACTTTCATTCTGGGGCACCAGGCCACCATACTGAGAGATGCCGGGCTCTCCAGCACAAGGTACAAGATTTGATCGATGCTAAGGCGATCAACTTTGCTCCGGTACCTAATGTAGTGAATAATCCTATGCCTCAGCATGGTGGGCATAGGGTGAACAATATTGAAGAAGGAGAAGCTGGAAATCTGGTTGATAATGTTGAAGATGTTCAGACTTCTTTATCAGTTGTGAAGGACCGTCTGTTGAAGGGGGGTGTTTACCCGGGTTGTGACGAAGGATGTTTGGGTTGTTCTGAAGCTGACAATGGGTGTGACCAGTTGAAGGCTGGTATTCAAAGATTGATTGACGAAGGCTGTCTTCAGTTCAGCCGGGCTGTTAAGGACAATGGGTCAGTGTCTACTGTCACCATTTATTTTAAGCCGTCTGAAGGACGAGGGCGAGGGGCTGTCAGTGCACCTACACCAAGCAATGCTCCAGTTACCATTCCTGCTCCGGTAACCATCAGTGCACCAACTACTATTGTGGCGTCTGGCAGAGGACGAGTTGAGAATAGTACGGCTGTTCCGTGGAGGTATGACAACGCCTATCGCAGTGATCGGAGGGTTGTTAATCAGACAAGGCCAGCAGTGCAAGCGCCAGTAACAATCAGTGCTCCAGTAAGAACTCCTGTAGTTGCAAATCCTGTGGTGGACAATGTCGGAGGACCAGGGGGTTTTACCAGGAGTGGACGACTGTTTGCTCCTCAGCCATTAAGAGATGCTAATGCTGAGGCATCTGCCAGGGCTAAGGGTAAACAGGCGGTGGTTGACGAGGAACCGGCTCAGAAGGAGGCTGAGGGTTCTTTTGAAAAGGACGTTGAGGAATTCATGAAGATTATCAAGAAGAGTGACTACAAGATTGTAGATCAGCTCAACCAAACTCCGTCCAAGATTTCAATACTCTCTTTGCTATTGTGCTCTGAGGCACACCGGGACGCTTTGTTGAAGATGCTGAACATGGCCTACGTCCCGCAAGAGATATCCGTCAACCAGTTGGAGGGTGTACTAGCCAACGTGAGCACCAGGCATGGTGTAGGTTTCACTGACCTAGACCTAACGCCTGAGGGACGTAATCATAACAAAGCCTTGCACATCACTATGGAGTGCAAAGGTGCTGTTTTATCTCGTGCTGGTGGACACCGGGTCGTCCCTGAATGTCCTACCCAAGCAAATTCTGAAGAAGATCGATGTCGAGGGAGTTGTGCTCACTCCCAGTGACCTTATTGTGCGTGCCTTTGACGGATCCAAACGGTCTGTGTTTGGTGAAGTCACCTTGCCAGTTAAGATAGGTCCGGAAGTATTCGACGTAATCTTCTATGTTATGGACATTCAGCCTGCTTATAGCTGTCTGTTGGGACGTCCGTGGATACATGCGGCAGGGGCAGTCTCGTCGACTCTCCATCAAAAACTCAAATATGTCTGGAACGGTCAGATTGTGACCGTGTGTGGCGAAGAAGAGATTCTGGTGAGTCACCTATCCTCGTTCAAGTATGTCGAGGTAGATGGCGAGATCCACGAAACCTTGTGCCAGGCATTTGAGACTGTGGCGCTCGAAGGGGTAGCTTGTGCTGAGCAGAGGAAGCCAGGTGCTTCGATTACATCGTACAAGCAAGCCAAGGAAGTTGTGGACTCCGGCAGAGCTGAAGGCTGGGGCAAGATGGTTGACTTGCCAATCAAAGAAGACAAGTTCGGTATCGGGTACGAGCCTCTCCAAGCAGAGCAGAGCGTACAAGCAGGTCCGAGCACCTTTACCAGCGCTGGGCTGATGAACCATGTGTAGCACCTCAAATTTGCACCTATCATTATACATACATTTTCATATTAGGTCATAGCATATCATGGTCCATTGCATAGCATTGCATTGTCCCTCAGTTGCCTCAAGAGCAAGCAATCAAGAATCAGGTCAAACTAATCTCCTGATCAGTCAACCAAGCAAGCAAAGGAATTTCTCATTGAATCAAGGCCTTGGGGTTTGTCCAACAAGTTCACATGGCTTGGAGGTTCATTTGAAGTGTTAAAGTCAAGGGTTGAAGGCTCAGAGGTCAGCAGTTCATACACAGACAGTCAAAAGTCAAAGAAAGTCAACTGTCAGTCAAAGCAGTGGATGGTGGTCATTCTTGTGGAATTTGGGCACCATGATCAATAATCAAGAGTCCATACAACTTGAGACATCTTTTGAAGTCAAGTCCTCAAGGAATTAGGGTTTGGAAGTCATCAGTCAATGCACAATCGGTCAGAAACCCTAAAAGTCAACTGTTGGTCAACTGTCTGTTTAATCAGTGATTGGATGATTGGAATTGGTTTGTGAGAGTTCATTCATGTCCAAATAATCATCATATATCATGCCAAACACCATCATGGAAGAATTTGAAGCCAGATCATGAATTCCCCAAAATGGAAACTGGGCCTGTAACTGAAACTTACCAAAAATGGAAAGTTTTGATCCTCAAACTTACATCATGATACAAGCCTCAAATGAATTTTTGCCCAACATGAAAGTTGAAGATCTTGTTCTCCCATTTCCAAAAAGTCCTAGAACTCTCAATTCCCATGTGTGGTTGGCAAGTTATGATCGAATCGATTTCAGAAAATCTTGAACTTCAGAAGGCCATATCTCTCAAACCGTTTGACCAATTTTGGTGGGGTTTTTTCCTACAAGTCACATTTGATCCCCTCTTTCCAAAAATATAAATTTCATGTGCCAAAACTTCACCAATCAAAATGGCATATTTTGACTTTTCTCATTTAAATGCAAGTTTGACCAAGAGTTGACTTTTTGATTTAAACATTTTTCCAACATTTGGCCAATTGGGACAGCTCATAAATATCATTTTAAGTGTGTTTGCAAGCTCAAATTATGCAGCACATGTGAATCATTGCTTAGTTGCTTGGAATTTGCAAAAAAAGGACACTTTCATCATGCTAAACCATGCTACTTCATACCATGCCTTGTACCTCAAAAGGACAGCAGCATTATGCATCATTTGCTGTCATTTGAAGCCTCATTTGCAGCCTAAAAAACCAGCAAAACAAAGGCCATGCTTGCTTGCTTGATTTTGGAGAAAAAGTACAATTTGCAACCATACCTATCCATACTATCCATGAGCCATGCTTTGTATCTCTTAGCAAAAGATTTTATATCATTTTTTTCTGTCAATTGAAGACTAGAAGCAACCATACACAACAGAACTTCATTCATTCATACTCATTCTTGGCATTTTTTCCAAAACCTGTCAAAAAAAAAAAAAAACTTCCAAAAGACCAAGCTTTGCCTTGCCAAAAGCAACATCAAACAGCAGACCAAAGCATCATTTTCTGTCAATAGAAGACCTTAGTTGCAGCAAAAAACACAAAAACATCTCATTCTAAAAAAGCTTCATTTTGTGCATTTTCAAAAACCAGTCCAAATTTTAAGCCATTGCAAGTTGTTTTGAACCAAGCTTTCTTCACCAATCATCATTTGGAGGGCTGTGCTTCATCTGTTTCGAATCAACAATATCAAAAAACCTCTAAATCCCAACTGTTCTACAAAATAGGTGAGTTTTCGACTTCAACCTTTTCTAAAATCATGATGTACATCTTATAGATCTTTTCACCCTGAACACGCCGAGCTTTGAATCGAGAAAAACGGTTAGGAATTGAGAGAGAAATTTGATTTCCAAATTTGATATTCATTTACTCTTTTACATAATTTGTCCATTGTAGCATGAGTTGAGATTATTGGAATTTGATTTATGCTTGAGCATGTTTAGATAAGCATCTTAGTGTTTTGGATTTTCGGTTTTGGTAAAAAAAAAAAAAAAAAAAAAATTGCATTACTGGAATTTACATGGATGCTGGACGTTTTGCTGTAACATTTCCTGGAATTTGCTTCCTGTAGCATGCCGTTTAATTGGTAGGGTCTAATGCATGTTGACGTGCATGTTTACTGTAGCGTAGCGTTTGTAAATAAATGCCAAAAGGCCTGGGGCGAGGGGGATTCGAACCCCAGACCTTTGGGTCAAATACCAAGTGTTTTACCACTGGGGCGCAATGCCAATTCATTAATTAAACGCCTTCTACAAAATATATGTTAAAAAAGGGCGCTGACTTTGCAAATTTAATGAAACGCTGGGTTTCATACTCAGCATGGGGGGCGTTTTGGTCATTTACCACAGCGCCTATTATTTAATCCACTTTAATTCATTTAGTCTCAATTTTTATTTCATTTACCATGCCAATCTTACAAAATTCATAGATCATTCATTTTAAATCTAAATTTCATGGGGTTTTTTGCATTGTCTTCATCATGACCTCTAGTATTTTATCATTATTTTTCCAGAATTTTTGAATGAGTGGTTTTTAAATGGCCTTAGGGTTTGTGACATGTGACCAAATTTTGTACATCTTGCCAAAACATTTGTGAAATGATGATACTTTATCCAATGGCTCCCAAATTTTTTGTGCTTAAACTAGACACATTCATGGTGATTTTGGTATAGAGTTTGTGCATTTATCATCTGTGGTTTGTGAGATATGATTTTTTGAATTAGGGTGTGACAATTTGTGTCACACCATTGATGACCAACTTCATGATTTTCATTGCTATGCTTCTTGACCTCCAAATGGATTGAAATTTTGCATGAGCCTACTCTTGTATGTCTAGTTGACTTGTGAATTTTCTTGGATTTATTTGAACTATTTTCCATTTGTTTGAGATTTTTCCTCCCTGCCTAGTCAAATGTTGACTTTGTGTGACACATGTTCCCATTTCACTTGTGAAATTCTCATACTTTATTAGATGGACATGAAATTTGACATGTGATAACTAGACATCCTCATCTTTGCCATGGTTTTGATCCCATTCATTTATCATACACCATTCTTGACTTATGATTTTTCTAAGTTGATGCATGTTTGGTTGATTTCTTTGAGCATGTTCAAATGTGCTTTGACTTTCTGATTTTCATTGACTGCCTTCCACTTGTCCAAATGGGACGAAATTTGACATGCTTACCATGCTATGTGTTAGGTTTGATCATGATTTATTTGATGATTTTTGGAAAATGTCTAAGTTTGCTTTTGATGCAAGTCTTGCTGTTGACTTCTATGAGCTTCTGTTTGCCATGTTTTGACCTAAATGGTTCATGAAATGATGATAGTGATTGATATGGATGTGAACCCAATTGGTTGTGTTTCTTAATGGCTTGAACATGATTTTGGATATTCATCCCTTGCTGTTTGGACTTTCTCATTCACTTTTGACCCTAGGCTTGCCCTAGTGGTCCTGTTACTCACCTTTGAGCTTGTGTTTTCAGGTTGACCATCAAATGGCCATTGAGACCCATTCTTTTGATTGAGCTTGCTTAAAAATCATTGTCTAACTTGTGTGTTTTGTAGGTGGCTTGGCTCACATGCCCTAAGCCTTGTGCCTTGCACATTCATTTACTCCTGATTAACTGGTTGACATCTGTTTCATTTTGATTTAACTTTGACTTGTATACTAACTGTGCTTGACTGATTTCAGGTACTTTAGTTGCTTTTAGTTCCTTGTGAACTTTGCTTTGCTTTGCTTAAGAGCAATCTGTTTGAGGTATAATTTCTCATCTTCATGTAGTCTGGAAGACCTGGCCTATTACTTGGCCAGGCAACTGTCTGAAGCCCTCCTTAAGAGGCAATGTTTGTGATTGTTTAATTTTGTCCTTGCATAGAGTCAAAGACCTCCTAAGTGAAGAGGCAATTGGTGGAAGGTAGGGATATGCAATCTATCCCCCACTATTCAGTGTGTCACCTGCTTTGCTCACACCACTGTGTTGATGCATTGCAGATACAAACCCAAGATCTTGTACAACTGTACAGTTGAGTCAGTATCAAATGTGTAGAAGGGTTCCCACTTTCTGAACCCACACATTCTTGTCTTAAGCTCTCCCAAGCCAGGGATAAGAGCCGTGAAGTCTCATCTTCACCCACCTTTCATCTGCTTCACCTTAGCCCCTCAATGGCAAGGTTAAGAGCATACTCACCCAGTTCCAGAGGTTTGTTTGTCGAGGTTGATATGACCCCTTGACTAAAACCTAACCCTTGTTTGAGCCACTTGCTTGTGTATAGTGTGTGCTATCTGTGCTTGTAGGATTGTTTGACTTGCTTCCTGTGCAAGTTAGGATAGTTTGACTTGCTTCCTGTGCAGGTTAGGATAGTTTGACTTGCTTCCTGTGCAAGTAGGTTTTACTTGGCTTGCTCCCTGTGCAAGTTAAGTGTGTGTGTGGCTTGCTTCCTGTGTGAGCCATGCTTAGGATAGATTGGCCCGCGTGCCGTTTAGCTAGAAACCTTAACTTAGGGATGATTTGCATGATAACATCTAGGCTCGAGTCGTAGTCTCCCTAGTTGTGTCTCCCTCTGTTATCTGGTTAGGCTAGTCCTTTATCCCTGCGTAGGGGAACTACATCGCCCTGATCTTCATACCAGATGAAGTATGTAGGCAGGAGATTGAGCTGATCTCTCCGGGCGCCCTTTCTTTCTTTTGTGTGTGTTGTCTGACAGTTGCTGGGCTCGAGTGCCTGACTCCTTAGCAATTTGTTGTCTGTTTGTTTGAATGCGTGCTTGACAGTTATAGGCTGAGTCCCCGACTCCCTATCAACCTGTTGTGTTGTTGTGTGCTTGGAAGCCGATGTAAGTCCATCGAGTGGCATTTGGGTTCCAGTGTGTGTGTGTTTTGGTTCGGATGCTGATGTAAGTCCAGCAATTGGCATTCAGGCTCCACGTTTGCCTTTTTGTGTGTGTTTTGGTTCGGATGCTGATGTAAGTCCAGCAATTGGCATTCAGGCTCCATGTTTGCCTTTGTCTAGTTTGTTTGTGTGCGTGTCAGCCGAGCTACGAATGCTCTGATTCTTCTCTCGTCCGAGAAGATACGTATGCATAGGATGCGACATCCTAGCGAGCATGTGTTGTTTCCCCAGTCCGAACTACTTTGACTCTGATGTCTATGCCTGATAGACTAAGTAGGCCCAGGATGCGACATCCTGCCGAGTCCAGTTTCAGTCAGTCTCTTTCGTTTCTTTCAGCCAGTGTGTGTGAATATTTGAGCAGTGTTTAGCAACCAATTTTCCTTTCTAGTGTGCGTGGATCCCGTAGAGTACTACGGATGCGTAGGGGTGCTAATACCTTCCCTTCGCATAACCGACTCCCGAACCCATTCTCTTTGGTCGCGAGACCATGTTCTTTTCCCAGGTTTACTCTGAGCGTTTCCTTTCCCTCTTTTGGGATAAATAACGCACGGTGGCGGCTCTGTTGTTCTTCTTTTCCCGCCGGTTTTTCGCGCGATGCGACAGCTGGCGACTCTGCTGGGGATATATAGAGAAGTTGACCTGTGCTGGTCCATCTTCCCCGAGCGAGTCTCTCCTAGCGCTCTCTAGATTAGGGTTTTGGTTGCTTTGTGCTGTGTCTATTTATTGCATTCATTATTTACTGTTTGCATTCATTGTCTATTGTTTGCATTTATGTTTGCATTTATGTTTGCATTAATGTTTGCATTTATTCATCTGTTCACCTGGCTGGTTGTTTGTTTCTCTCTGTGTGGGGGGGAAGAGTCAGTTGAGGTAAAAGGTCCAATACCCAGACCATGAGTGCAATCTAGGATACCTAGGAATAGAGTGATTCATGGGAAGCGGGTGGTATGGCGCCACTTAGCGGAACATTGATATCACGAGCAGTTCAGACCCTGGTGGGATACTGTCGTTACATACTTCGGGTGTGTATATGATAGTATTTCTGCGAAAGGTTATTTATGCTGCGTTTCTCTCAGCTTTACCCTGGCCTAGACTACACCCGTGAGTGGGGAAGGGTTATTTCATTACAGGTACCGTTGGTGACTCGGTTCTGTTGGTGACTTGGTTCTGATGGTGACTTTGTGTTCAGACAGTGTTCAGTTGACCTTAAGTTGGATTTATGTTCTGATTCCGACTGAAGCTCCGACCTAGTATCAGAATCTGCACAACCAGCCAGCCATGTCTGCATCATGTGCATCATAGCATATTTATTTTTCAAAAGAAACGCAATAAAAAAGATACAAAAAAAAAGAAAAAAAAGAAAAAAAAAAGAAAGAAGAAAAAAAACTAATCTCTGCATGCATATCATTTCTCAGGTACATTCCCGAGCTTGTCTACTGATAGAGATGGCAACAGTCCCAGAGTTGAAGCGGAAGACCTGTTCCTACAGTTTCCACCGTGAGCCGTTGACTCCGCTAGTTGAGTTGGGTAGCCTCGTGACAGACGATCGACTGAAGAGTTTTGTTGGGCGGTACGGAGATATCTTGACAGTATTGAAGACAGTAGTGGATCCAGTGCCTCTGCAGACACTACTTCAGTTTTATGACCCAGAGCTCAGATGCTTCACTTTCCAAGATTACCAGTTAGCACCTACTCTCGAGGAGTATTCTATCCTGTTGAGTATCCCTATTCAGCATCAGACTCCCTTCTTGGACGTTCCAAAGGAGGTCGACTTCAGATTGATTGCCAGAGCTCTCTGGTTGAGTGTTGAGGAGGTCGGTAAGAATTGGAAACCCTGTGGGGAAGTTGTAGGTCTGCCATTGAAGTTCCTGTTGAGAGTAGCCAGAGTTGAAGCAGAAAAGGGGAATTGGGAAGTTTTTCACGCACAGTTAGCTGCCATGATCTATGGGATCATCCTATTTCCCAGTATGCCAAATTTCATTGACTTCACTGCTATCAGCATTTTCATCAGAGGGAATCCAATCCCTACTCTTCTAGCTGATACTTATTATGCCATCCACAGTAGGCATGGTAGGGGTGGAGCCATCAGGTGCTGTCTACCTCTCCTATTCAAATGGTTCATGTCTCTTCTGCCAGCCAGTGGACCGTTTGTGGATACCCAGAGCACTCTGAAGTGGACTCAGAGGATCATGTCGCTCACATCTTATGACATCCGATGGCAATCTTACCGGATGAATGTGAAGAATGTTATTATGAGCTGTGGAGAATTCCGGAATGTGCCACTCGTGGGGACCAAGGGTTGTATAAATTATAACCCAGTTCTTTCTCTTCGCCAGTTAGGTTTTGTTATGAGTAGAAGACCACGTGAAGCTGAGATAGCCGAGAGTGTGTACTTTGAGAAGAAGGATGACCTTGTTAGGTTGGAACAGATTGGGAGAGCTTGGAAGTCTATTGGTGTCAGAGACGGATCCGTCTTAGGGAAGAAATTTGCCATAGCCATGCCTGATTACACTGATTGGGTCAAGAAGAGAGTGGAAACTTTGTTGTTACCCTATGATAGGATGGAGCCGTTGCAGGAGCAACCACCTTTGATCCTTGCTGATAGTGTGCCTGCTGAGCACTATAAGCAAGCCTTGATGGAAAGTCGTCGGTTGAGGGAGAAGGAGCAAGACACTCAGATGGAGTTGTACAAAGCTCAGGTTGATAAGCTTCACTTGGCCCATCAACTCAGGGAAGTGCAAGGAGAAGATGCTAGCAGACTAAGAAGCAAGAAGAGATCCTACGAGGAGATGGAGAGTATGTTAGATGCAGAACACCGGGAGTACTATGTTATATAAATGAGATTATATTTATAAGAATTAAAACCAAGTATTTCTCATTTTCATATATTAATATACATATTTAAAACCACATTATATACAAGAGATTATATTTACAAGAATTAAAACCTAGTCTTTCTCATTTTCATATGTAAATATACATATTACAACCTCATTATATAAATGAGATTCTATTTATAAGAATTAAAACCTAGTATTTCTCATTTTCATATGTTAATATGCATATGACAACCTCATTATATAAATGAGATTATATTTATAAGAATTAAAGCCTAGTCTTTCTCATTTTTATATGTAAATATACATATTTACAACCTCATTATATACACGAGATTATATTTACCAGAATTAAAACCTAGTCTTTCTCATTTTCATATGTTAATATACATATTACAACCTCATTATATAAATGAGATTATATTTACAAGAATTAAAACCTAGTCTTTCTCATTTTCATATGTAAATATACATATTACAACCTCATTATATAAATGAGATTCTATTTATAAGAATTAAAACCTAGTATTTCTCATTTTCATATGTTAATATGCATATGACAACCTCATTTTATAAATGAGATTATATTTATAAGAATTAAAACCTAGTCTTTCTCATTTTTATATGTAAATATACATATTTACAACCTCATTATATACACGAGATTATATTTACAAGAATTAAAACCTAGTCTTTCTCATTTTCATATGTAAATATACATATTACAACCTCATTATATAAATGAGATTATATTTACAAGAATTAAAACCTAGTCTTTCTCATTTTGATATGTAAATATACATATTTGAAACCTCATTATATACATAGATTATATTTACAAGAATTAAAACCTAGTATTTCTCATTTTCATATGTTAATATGCATATGACAACCTCATTATATAAATGAGATTATATTTACAAGAATTAAAACCTAGTCTTTCTCGTTTTCATATCTAAAATCACATATTACAACCTCATTATATAAATTAGATTATATTTACAAGAATTAAAACCTATTCTTTCTCATTTTCATATGTTAATATACATCTTTAAAACCTCATTATACACAAGAGAATATATTTACAAGAATTAAAACCTAGTATTTCTCATTTTCATATGTTAATATGCATATGACAACCTCATTATATAAATGAGATTATATTTACAAGAATTAAAGCCTAGTCTTTCTCATTTTTATATGTAAATATACATATTTAAAACCTCATTATATACACGAGATTATATTTACCAGAATTAAAACCAAGTATTTCTCATTTTCATATGTTAATATACATATTTAAAACCACATTATATACACGAGATTATATTTACAAGAATTAAAACCTAGTCTTTCTCATATTCATATGTAAATATACATATTACATCCTCATTATATAAATGAGATTATATTTACAAGAATTAAAACCCAGTATTTCTCATTTTCATATGTTAATATACATATTTAAAACCTCATTATATACACGAGATTATATTTACAAGAATTAAAACCTAGTCTTTCTCATTTTCATATGTAAATATACATATTACAACCTCATTATATAAATGAGATTCTATTTATAAGAAATAAAACCTAGTATTTCTCATTTTCATATGTTAATATGCATATGACAACCTCATTATATACATGAGATTATATTTACAAGAATTAAATCCTGGTCTTTCTCATTTTTCATATGTAAATATACATATTACAACCTCATTATATAAATGAGATTATATTTACAAGAATTAAAACCTTGTCTTTCTCATTTTCATATGTTAATATGCATATGACAACCTCATTATATAAATGCGATTAGATTTACAAGAATTAAAACCTAGTCTTTCTCATTTTTATATGTAAATATACATATTTACAACCTCATTATATACACGAGATCATATTTCCAAGAATTAAAACCTAGTATTTCTCATTTTCATATGATAATATGTATATGACAACCTCATTTCATAAATGAGATTATATTTACAAGAATTAAAACCTAGTCTTTCTCATTTTCATATGTTAATATGCATATGACAACCTCATTATATAAATGAGATTATATTTACAAGAATTAAAACTTAGTCTTTCTCATTTTCAAATGTTAATATGCATATGACAACCTCATTATATAAATGAGATTATATTTACAAGAATTAAAACCTAGTCTTACTCATTTTCTTATGTAAATATACATATTACAACCTCATTATATAAATGAGATTATATTTACAAGAATTAAAACCTAGTCTTTCTCATTTTCATATGTTAATATGCATATGACAACCTCATTATATAAATGAGATTATATTTACAAGAATTAAAACTTAGTCTTTCTCATTTTCATATGTTCAAATGCATATGACAACCTCATTATATAAATGAGATTATATTTACTAGAATTAAAACCTAGTATTTCTCATTTTCATATGTAAATATGCATATTATAACCTCATTATATAAATGAGATTATATTTATAAGAATTAAAACCTAGTATTTCTCATTTTCATATGGTAATATGCATATGACAACCTCATTATATACATGAGATTATATTTACAAGAATTAAAACCTAGTCTTTCTCATTTTCATATGTAAATATAAATATTACAACCTCATTATATAAATGAGATTATATTTACAAGAATTAAAACCTAGTTTTTCTCATTTTCATATGTAAATATACATATTACAACCTCATTATATAAATGAGATTCTATTTATAAGAATTAAAACCTAGTATTTCTCATTTTCATATGTTAATATGCATATGACAACCTCATTATATAAATGAGATTATATTTATAAGAATTAAAACCTAGTCTTTCTCATTTTTATATGTAAATATACATATTTACAACCTCATTATATACACGAGATCATATTTACAAGAATTAAAACCTAGTATTTCTCATTTTCATATGTTAATATGCATATGACAACCTCTTTATATAAATGAGATTATATTTACAAGAATTAAAACCTAGTATTTCTCATTTTTATATGTTAATATGCATATGACAATCTCATTATATAAATGAGATTATATTTACAAGAATTAAAACCTAGTCTTTCTCATTTTTATATGTAAATATACATATTTAAAACCTCATTATATACACGACATTATATTTACAAGAATTAAAATCTAGTCTTTCTCATTTTCATATGTTAATATACATATTTAAAACCTCATTATATACACGATATTATATTTACAAGAATTAAAACCTAGTATTTCTCATTTTCATATGTTAATATGCATATGACAACCTCATTATATAAATGAGATTATATTTACAAGAATTAAAACTTAGTCTTTATCATTTTCAAATGTTAATATGCATATGACAACCTCATTATATAAATGAGATTATATTTACAAGAATTAAAACTTAGTCTTTCTCATTTTCATATGTTAATATGCATATGACAACCTCATTATATAAATGAGATTATATTTACAAGAATTAAAACCTAGTATTTCTCATTTTCATATATAAATATGCATATTATAACCTCATTATATAAATGAGATTATATTTACAAGAATTAAAACCTAGTCTTTCTCATTTTCATATGTAAATATACATATTACAACCTCATTATATAAATGAGATTCTATTTATAAGAATTAAAACCTAGTATTTCTCATTTTCATATGTTAATATGCATATGACAACCTCATTATATAAATGAGATTATATTTACAAGAATTAAAACTTAGTCTTTCTCATTTTCATATGTTAATATGCATATGACAACCTCATTATATAAATGAGATTATATTTACAAGAATTAAAACCTAGTATTTCTCATTTTCATATATAAATATGCATATTATAACCTCATTATATAAATGAGATTATATTTATAAGAATTAAAACCTAGTATTTCTCATTTTCATATGTTAATATGCATATGACAACCTCATTATATAAATGAGATTATATTTATAAGAATTAAAACCAAGTATTTCTCATTTTCATATATTAATATACATATTTAAAACCACATTATATACAAGAGATTATATTTACAAGAATTAAAACCTAGTCTTTCTCATTTTCATATGTAAATATACATATTACAACCTCATTATATAAATGAGATTCTATTTATAAGAATTAAAACCTAGTATTTCTCATTTTCATATGTTAATATGCATATGACAACCTCATTATATAAATGAGATTATATTTATAAGAATTAAAGCCTAGTCTTTCTCATTTTTATATGTAAATATACATATTTACAACCTCATTATATACACGAGATTATATTTACCAGAATTAAAACCTAGTCTTTCTCATTTTCATATGTTAATATACATATTACAACCTCATTATATAAATGAGATTATATTTACAAGAATTAAAACCTAGTCTTTCTCATTTTCATATGTAAATATACATATTACAACCTCATTATATAAATGAGATTCTATTTATAAGAATTAAAACCTAGTATTTCTCATTTTCATATGTTAATATGCATATGACAACCTCATTATATAAATGAGATTATATTTACAAGAATTAAAACTTAGTCTTTCTCATTTTCATATGTTAATATGCATATGACAACCTCATTATATAAATGAGATTATATTTACAAGAATTAAAACCTAGTATTTCTCATTTTCATATATAAATATGCATATTATAACCTCATTATATAAATGAGATTATATTTATAAGAATTAAAACCTATTATTTCTCATTTTCATATGGTAATATGCATATGACAACCTCATTATATACATGAGATTATATTTACAAAAATTAAAACCTAGTCTTTCGCATTTTCATATGTAAATATACATATTACAACCTCATTATATAAATGAGATTATATTTACAAGAATTAAAACCTAGTCTTTCTCATTTTCATATGTAAATATACATATTACAACCTCATTATATAAATGAGATTCTATTTATAAGAATTAAAACCTAGTATTTCTCATTTTCATATGTTAATATGCATATGACAACCTCATTATATAAATGAGATTATATTTATAAGAATTAAAACCTAGTCTTTCTCATTTTTATATGTAAATTTACATATTTACAACCTCATTATATACACGAGATTATATTTACAAGAATTAAAACCTAGTCTTTCTCATTTTCATATGTAAATATACATATTACAACCTCATTATATAAATGAGATTAAATTTACAAGAATTAAAACCCAGTATTTCTCATTTTCATATGTTAATATACATATTTAAAACCTCATTATATACACGAGATTATATTTACAAGAATTAAAACCTAGTCTTTCTCATTTTCATATGTAAATATACATATTACAACCTCATTATATAAATGAGATTCTATTTATAAGAAATAAAACCTAGTATTTCTCATTTTCATATGTTAATATGCATATGACAACCTCATTATATACATGAGATTATATTTACAAGAATTAAAACCTGGTCTTTCTCATTTTTCATATGTAAATATACATATTACAACCTCATTATATAAATGAGATTATATTTACAAGAATTAAAACCTTGTCTTTCTCATTTTCATATGTTAATATGCATATGACAACCTCATTATATAAATGCGATTAGATTTACAAGAATTAAAACCTAGTCTTTCTCATTTTTATATGTAAATATACATATTTACAACCTCATTATATACACGAGATCATATTTCCAAGAATTAAAACCTAGTATTTCTCATTTTCATATGATAATATGTATATGACAACCTCATTTCATAAATGAGATTATATTTACAAGAATTAAAACCTAGTCTTTCTCATTTTCATATGTTAATATGCATATGACAACCTCATTATATAAATGAGATTATATTTACAAGAATTAAAACTTAGTCTTTCTCATTTTCAAATGTTAATATGCATATGACAACCTCATTATATAAATGAGATTATATTTACAAGAATTAAAACCTAGTCTTACTCATTTTCTTATGTAATATACATATTACAACCTCATTATATAAATGAGATTATATTTACAAGAATTAAAACCTAGTCTTTCTCATTTTCATGTTAATATGCATATGACAACCTCATTATATAAATGAGATTATATTTACAAGAATTAAAACTTAGTCTTTCTCATTTTCATATGTTCAAATGCATATGACAACCTCATTATATAAATGAGATTATATTTACTAGAATTAAAACCTAGTATTTCTCATTTTCATATGTAAATATGCATATTATAACCTCATTATATAAATGAGATTATATTTATAAGAATTAAAACCTAGTATTTCTCATTTTCATATGGTAATATGCATATGACAACCTCATTATATACATGAGATTATATTTACAAGAATTAAAACCTAGTCTTTCTCATTTTCATATGTAAATATAAATATTACAACCTCATTATATAAATGAGATTATATTTACAAGAATTAAAACCTAGTTTTTCTCATTTTCATATGTAAATATACATATTACAACCTCATTATATAAATGAGATTCTATTTATAAGAATTAAAACCTAGTATTTCTCATTTTCATATGTTAATATGCATATGACAACCTCATTATATAAATGAGATTATATTTATAAGAATTAAAACCTAGTCTTTCTCATTTTTATATGTAATATACATATTTACAACCTCATTATATACACGAGATCATATTTACAAGAATTAAAACCTAGTATTTCTCATTTTCATATGTTAATATGCATATGACAACCTCTTTATATAAATGAGATTATATTTACAAGAATTAAAACCTAGTATTTCTCATTTTTATATGTTAATATGCATATGACAATCTCATTATATAAATGAGATTATATTTACAAGAATTAAAACCTAGTCTTTCTCATTTTTATATGTAAATATACATATTTAAAACCTCATTATATACACGACATTATATTTACAAGAATTAAAATCTAGTCTTTCTCATTTTCATATGTTAATATACATATTTAAAACCTCATTATATACACGATATTATATTTACAAGAATTAAAACCTAGTATTTCTCATTTTCATATGTTAATATGCATATGACAACCTCATTATATAAATGAGATTATATTTACAAGAATTAAAACTTAGTCTTTATCATTTTCAAATGTTAATATGCATATGACAACCTCATTATATAAATGAGATTATATTTACAAGAATTAAAACTTAGTCTTTCTCATTTTCATATGTTAATATGCATATGACAACCTCATTATATAAATGAGATTATATTTACAAGAATTAAAACCTAGTATTTCTCATTTTCATATATAAATATGCATATTAAACCTCATTATATAAATGAGAATATTTACAAGAATTAAAACCTATTATTTCTCATTTTCATATGTTAATATGCATATGACAACCTCATTATATAAATGAGATTATATTTACAAAATTAAAACCTAGTCTTTCGCATTTTCATATGTAAATATACATATTACAACCTCATTATATAAATGAGATTATATTTACAAGAATTAAAACCTAGTCTTTCTCATTTTCATATGTAAATATACATATTACAACCTCATTATATAAATGAGATTCTATTTACAAGAATTAAAACCTAGTATTTCTCATTTTCATATGTTAATATGCATATGACAACCTCATTATATAAATGAGATTATATTTACAAGAATTAAAACTTAGTCTTTCTCATTTTCATATGTTAATATGCATATGACAACCTCATTATATAAATGAGATTATATTTACAAGAATTAAAACCTAGTATTTCTCATTTTCATATATAAATATGCATATTATAACCTCATTATATAAATGAGATTATATTATAAGAATTAAAACCTAGTATTTCTCATTTTCATATGTTAATATGCATATGACAACCTCATTATATAAATGAGATTATATTTATAAGAATTAAAACCTAGTATTTCTCATTTTCATATGTTAATATACATATTTACAACCTCATTATATAAAGAGATTATATTTACAAGAATTAAAACCTAGTCTTTCTCATTTTCATATGTAAATATACATATTAACAACCTCATTATATAAATGAGATTATATTTACAAGAATTAAAACCTAGTATTTCTCATTTTCATATGTTAATATGCATATGACAACCTCATTATATAAATGAGATTATATTTAAGAATTAAAACCTAGTCTTTCTCATTTTCATATGTAAATATACATATTACAACCTCATTATATAAACGAGATTATATTTACAAGAATTAAAACCTAGTCTTTCTCATTTTCATATGTTAATATACATATTACAACCTCATTATAAATGAGATTATATTTACAAGAATTAAAACCTAGTCTTTCTCATTTTCATATGTAAATATACATATTACAACCTCATTATATAAATGAGATTATATTTACAAGAATTAAAACCTAGTATTTCTCATTTTCATATGTTAATATGCATATGACAACCTCATATATAAATGAGATTATATTTACAAGAATTAAAACTAGTCTTTCTCATTTTCATATGTTAATATGCATATGACAACCTCATTATATAAATGAGATTATATTTACAAGAATTAAAACCTAGTATTTCTCATTTTCATATGTAATATGCATATTACAACCTCATTATATAAATGAGATTATTTACAAGAATTAAAACCTAGTATTTCTCATTTTCATATGTAAATATGCATATGACAACCTCATTATATAAATGAGATTATATTTACAAGAATTAAAACCTAGTCTTTCTCATTTTCATATGTAAATATACATATTACAACCTCATTATATAAATGAGATTATATTTACAAGAATTAAAACCTAGTCTTTCTCATTTTCATATGTAAAATACATATTACAACCTCATTATATAAATGAGATTATATTTACAAGAATTAAAACCTAGTATTTCTCATTTTCATATGTTAATATGCATATGACAACCTCATTATATAAATGAGATTATATTTACAAGAATTAAAACCTAGTCTTTCTCATTTTCATATGTAATATACATATTTACAACCTCATTATATAAATGAGATTATATTTACAAGAATTAAAACCTAGTCTTTCTCATTTTCATATGTAAATATACATATTACAACCTCATTATATAAATGAGATTATATTTACAAGAATTAAAACCTAGTCTTTCTCATTTCATATGTAAATATACATATTTGAAACCTCATTATATAAATGAGATTATATTTACAAGAATTAAACCTAGTATTTCTCATTTTCATATGTTAATATGCATATGACAACCTCATTATATAAATGAGATTATATTTACAAGAATTAAAACCTAGTCTTTTCATTTTCATATGTAAAATACATATTACAACCTCATTATATAAATGAGATTATATTTACAAGAATTAAAACCTAGTCTTTCTCATTTTCATATGTTAATATACATCTTTAAAACCTCATTATATAAAGAGATTATATTTACAAGAATTAAAACCTAGTCTTTCTCATTTTCATATGTTAATATGCATATGACAACCTCATTATATAAATGAGATTATATTTACAAGAATTAAAACCTAGTCTTTCTCATTTTCATATGTAAATATACATATTACAACCTCATTATATAAATGAGATTATATTTACAAGAATTAAAACTAGTCTTCTCATTTTCATATGTTAATATGCATATGACAACCTCATTATATAAATGAGATTATATTTACAAGAATTAAAACCTAGTCTTTCTCATTTTCATATGTTAAATGCATATGACAACCTCATTATATAAATGAGATTATATTTACAAGAATTAAAACCTAGTATTTCTCATTTTCATATGTAAATATGCATATTACAACCTCATTATATAAATGAGATTATATTTACAAGAATTAAAACCTAGTATTTCTCATTTTCATATGGTAATATGCATATGACAACCTCATTATATACATGAGATTATATTTACAAGAATTAAAACCTAGTCTTTCTCATTTTCATATGTAAATATACATATTACAACCTCATTATATAAATGAGATTATATTTACAAGAATTAAAACCTAGTTTCTCATTTTCATATGTAATATACATATTACAACCTCATTATATAAATGAGATTATATTTACAAGAATTAAAACCTAGTATTCTCATTTTCATATGTTAATATGCATATGACAACCTCATTATATAAATGAGATTATATTTACAAGAATTAAAACCTAGTCTTTCTCATTTTATATGTAAATATACATATTACAACCTCATTATATAAATGAGATTATATTTACAAGAATTAAAACCTAGTATTTCTCATTTTCATATGTTAATATGCATATGACAACCTCATTATATAATGAGATTATATTTACAAGAATTAAAACCTAGTATTTCTCATTTTCATATGTTAATATGCATATGACAACCTCATTATATAAATGAGATTATATTTACAAGAATTAAAACCTAGTCTTTCTCATTTTCATATGTAAAATAACATATTTAAACCTCATTATATACATGAGATTATATTTACAAGAATTAAAACCTAGTCTTTCTCATTTTCATATGTTAATATACATATTTACAACCTCATATAACAAGATTATATTTACAAGAATTAAAACCTAGTATTTCTCATTTTCATATGTTAATATGCATATGACAACCTCATTATATAAATGAGATTATATTTACAAGAATTAAAACCTAGTCTTTCTCATTTTCATATGTTAATATGCATATGACAACCTCATTATATAAATGAGATTATATTTACAAGAATTAAAACCTAGTCTTTCTCATTTTCATATGTTAATATGCATATGACAACCTCATTATATAAATGAGATTATATTTACAAGAATTAAAACCTAGTATTTCTCATTTTCATATGTAAATATGCATATTACAACCTCATTATATAAATGAGATATATTTTAAGAATTTAAACCTAGTATTTCTCATTTTTATGGTAATATGCATATGACAACCTCATTATATAATGAGATTATATTTACAAGAATTAAAACCTAGTCTTTCTCATTTTCATATGTAAATATACATATTACAACCTCATTATATAAATGAGATTATATTTACAAGAATTAAAACCTAGTCTTCTCATTTCATATGTAATATACATATTACAACCTCATTATATAAATGAGATTATTTACAAGAATTAAAACCTAGTATTCTCATTTTCATATGTTAATATGCATATGACAACCTCATTATATAAATGAGATTATATTTACAAGAATTAAAACTAGTCTTTCTCATTTCATATGTTAATATGCATATGACAACCTCATTATATAAATGAGATTATATTTACAAGAATTAAAACCTAGTATTTCTCATTTTCATATGTAATATGCATATTACAACCTCATTATATAAATGAGATTATATTTACAAGAATTAAAACCTAGTATTTCTCATTTTCATATGTTAATATGCATATGACAACCTCATTATATAAATGAGATTATATTTACAAGAATTAAAACCTAGTATTTCTCATTTTCATATGTTAATATACATATTTACAACCTCATTATATAAAGAGATTATATTTACAAGAATTAAAACCTAGTCTTTCTCATTTTCATATGTAAATATACATTTACAACCTCATTATATAAATGAGATTATATTTACAAGAATTAAAACCTAGTATTTCTCATTTTCATATGTTAATATGCATATGACAACCTCATTATATAAATGAGATTATATTATAAGAATTAAAACCTAGTCTTTCTCATTTTTATATGTTAAATATACATATTTACAACCTCATTATATACATGAGATTATATTTACAAGAATTAAAACCTAGTCTTTCTCATTTTCATATGTTAATATACATATTACAACCTCATTATAAATGAGATTATATTTACAAGAATTAAAACCTAGTCTTTCTCATTTTCATATGTAAATATACATATTACAACCTCATTATATAAATGAGATTATATTTACAAGAATTAAAACCTAGTATTTCTCATTTTCATATGTTAATATGCATATGACAACCTCATTATATAAATGAGATTTATTTACAAGAATTAAAACCTAGTCTTTCTCATTTTCATATGTAATATGCATATGACAACCTCATTATATAAATGAGATTATATTTACAAGAATTAAAACCTAGTATTCTCATTTTCATATATAATATGTATTACAACCTCATTATATAATGAGATTATTTACAAGAATTAAAACCTAGTATTTCTCATTTTCATATGTAAATATGCATATGACAACCTCATTATATAAATGAGATTATATTTACAAAATTAAAACCTAGTCTTTCTCATTTTCATATGTAAATATACATATTACAACCTCATTATATAAATGAGATTATATTTACAAGAATTAAAACCTAGTCTTTCTCATTTTCATATGTAAATATACATATTACAACCTCATTATATAAATGAGATTATATTTACAAGAATTAAAACCTAGTATTTCTCATTTTCATATGTTAATATGCATATGACAACCTCATTATATAAATGAGATTATATTTACAAGAATTAAAACCTAGTCTTTCTCATTTTTATATGTAAATATACATATTTACAACCTCATTATATACATGAGATTATATTTACAAGAATTAAAACCTAGTCTTTCTCATTTTCATATGTAAATATACATATTACAACCTCATTATATAAATGAGATTATATTTACAAGAATTAAAACCTAGTCTTTCTCATTTTCATATGTAAATATACATATTTGAAACCTCATATATAAATGAGATTATATTTACAAGAATTAAAACCTAGTATTTCTCATTTTCATATGTAATATGCATATGACAACCTCATTATATAAATGAGATTATATTTACAAGAATTAAAACCTAGTCTTTCTCATTTTCATATCTAAATCACATATTACAACCTCATTATATAAACTAGATTATATTTACAAGAATTAAAACTATTCTTTCTCATTTTCATATGTTAATATACATCTTAAAACCTCATTATACAAAGAGATTATATTTACAAGAATTAAAACCTAGTATTTCTCATTTTCATATGTTAATATGCATATGACAACCTCATTATATAAATGAGATTATATTTACAAGAATTAAAACCTAGTCTTTCTCATTTTATATGTAAATATACATATTTAAAACCTCATTATATACATGAGATTTATTTACCAGAATTAAAACCAAGTATTCTCATTTTCATATGTAATATACATATTTAAACCACATTATATACATGAGATTATATTTACAAGAATTAAAACCTAGTATTTCTCTCATTCATATGTAAATATACATATTACAACCTCATTATATAAATGAGATTATATTTACAAGAATTAAAACCTAGTATTTCTCATTTTCATATGTAATATACATATTAAAACCTCATTATATACACGAGATTATATTACAAGAATTAAAACTAGTCTTTCTCATTTCATATGTAAATATACATATTACAACCTCATTATATAAATGAGATTCTATTTATAAGAAATAAAACCTAGTATTTTCATTTTCATATGTAATATGCATATGACAACCTCATTATATACATGAGATTATATTTACAAGAATTAAAACCTAGTCTTTCTCATTTTCATATGTAAATATACATATTACAACCTCATTATATAAATGAGATTATATTTACAAGAATTAAAACCTAGTCTTCTCATTTTCATATGTTAATATGCATATGACAACCTCATTATATAAATGAGATTAGATTTACAAGAATTAAAAACTAGTCTTTTCATTTTTATATGTAAAAATACATATTTACAACCTCATTATATACACGAGATCATATTTACAAGAATTAAAACC
>NW_026113113.1:0-41129 GCF_024323335.1 Lathyrus oleraceus | reverse complement strand
TGTTGTTGTTAAACCCATGAAATTTGATTGAATTGTGGGAATGATGATATTTTGCTATTAAAACCATGAAATTTTATTGAATTGTGTGAATAATGAATATGTTGTTGTTAAACTCATGAATTTGATTGAATTGTGGAATTGATGAAAATGTTCTCTTAAAACCATAAATTTGATTGAATTGAATGAATGATGAAAACGCTGCTATTAACCCATGGAATTTGATTGAATTGTGGGAATGATGAAAATGTTGACGTTAAACCATGCAATTTGATTGAATTGTGTGAATGATGAAGATTTGTTGTTAAACCCATGAAATTTGATGAATTGTGTGAATGATGAAGATTTTGTTGTTAAACCCATGAAATTTGATTGAATTGTGTGAATGATGAAGATTTGTTGTTAAACCCTTGAAATTTGATTGAATTGTGTGAATGATGAAAATGATGCTGTTTAACCATGAAATTTGAATGAATTATGGGAATGATGAAAATGTTGTTGTTGAACCCATGAAATATATTTAATTGTGTAAATGATGAAAATAGTGCTATTAAACCCGTGAAAATTGATTGATTTGTGGAAATGATGAAAATGTTGTTGTTAAACCCATGAAATTTGATAAAAGTTGGGAATGATGAAAATGTTGTTGTTTAAATCCATGAAATTCCCTTGAATTGTGGGAATGATGAAAAATTTGCTGTTGAACCCATGAAATTTGATTGAATTGTGGGAATGATGAAATGTTGCTGTTAAACCCATGAAATTTGATTGAATTGTGTAAATTATGAAAATGTTGCTATTAAACATATGAAATTTGATTGAATTGTGTCAATGATGAAAATGTTGTTGTTAAACCCATGAAAGTTGATGAATTGTGGAAAATGATGAAATTATTGTTGTTAAACTCATGAATATTGTTAAAATGTGTGCATGATGAAATTGTTGTTGTTAAACCCATGAAATTTGATTGAATTGTGGGAATGATGAATATTTTGCTATTAAAACCATGAAATTTTATTGAATTGTGTGAATAATGAATATGTTGTTGTTAAACTCATGGATTTGATTGAATTGTGGAATTGATGAAAATGTTTCTCTTAAAACCATAAAATTTGATTGAATTGAATAATGATGAAAACGCTGCTGCTATTTGATTGAATTGTGTGGAATGATGAAAATGTTGACGTTAAACCCATGAAATTTGATTGAATTGTGTGAATGATGAAAATTGTGTTGTAACCCATGAAATTTGATTGAATTGTGTGAATGATGAAGATTTTGTTGTTAAACCCATGAAATTTGATTGAATTGTGTGAATGATGAAGATTTGTTGTTAAACCCATGAAATTTGATTGAATTGTGTGAATGATGAAAATGTTGTTGTTAAACCCATGAAATTTGATGAATTGTGTGGAATGATGAAAATGTGTTGTGTAACCCATGAAATTTGAATGAATTATGGGAATGATGAAAATGTTGTTGTTGAACCCATGATGAAATTGAGATAAAAGTTTGGGAATGATGAAATGTTGTTGTTAAATCCATGAAATCCCTTGAATTGTGGGAATGATGAAAAATTTGCTGTTGAACCCATGAAATTTGATTGAATTGTGGGAATGATGAAATGTTGCTGTTAAACCCATGAAATTTGATTGAATTGTGTAAATTATGAAAATGTTGCTATTAAACATATGAAATTTGATTGAATTGTGTCAATGATGAAAATGTTGTTGTTAAACCCATGAAAGTTGATTGAATTGTGAAAATGATGAAATTATTGTTGTTAAACTCATGAATATTGGTTAAAATGTGTGCATGATGAAATTGTTGTTGTTAAACCCATGAAATTTGATTGAATTGTGGGAATGATGAATATTTTGCTATTAAAACCATGAAATTTTATTGAATTGTGTGAATAATGAATATGTTGTTGTTAAACTCATGGAATTTGATTGAATTGTGGAATTGATGAAATGTTTCTCTTAAAACCATAAAATTTGATTGAATTAATGATGAAAATGATTGATGATGAATGATGAAATTTGCTATTAAACCATGGAATTTGATTGAATTGTGGGAATGATGAAAATGTTGACGTTAAACCCATGCAATTTGATTGAATTGTGTGAATGATGAAGATTTGTTGTTAAACCCATGAAATTTGATGAATTGTGTGAATGATGAAGATTTTGTTGTTAAACCCATGAAATTTGATTGAATTGTGTGAATGATGAAGATTTTGTTGTTAAACCCTTGAAATTTGATTGAATTGTGTGAATGATGAAAATGATGCTGTTTAACCCATGAAATTTGAATGAATTATGGGAATGATGAAAATGTTGTTGTTGAACCCATGAAATATATTTAATTGTGTAAATGATGAAAATAGTGCTATTAAACCCGTGAAAATTGATTGATTTGTGGAAATGATGAAAATGTTGTTGTTAAACCCATGAAATTTGATAAAAGTTTGGGAATGATGAAAATGTTGTTGTTAAATCCATGAAATTCCCTTGAATTGTGGGAATGATGAAAAATTTGCTGTTGAACCCATGAAATTTGATTGAATTGTGGGAATGATGAAATGTTGCTGTTAAACCCATGAAATTTGATTGAATTGTGTAAATTATGAAAATGTTGCTATTAACATATGAAATTTGATTGAATTGTGTCAATGATGAAAATGTTGTTGTTAAACCCATGAAAGTTGATTGAATTGTGAAAATGATGAAATTATTGTTGTTAAACTCATGAATATTGGTTAAAATGTGCGCATGATGAAATTGTTGTTGTTAAACCCATGAAATTTGATTGAATTGTGGGAATGATGAAATTTTGCTATTAAAACCATGAAATTTTATTGAATTGTGTGAATAATGAATATGTTGTTGTTAAACTCATGGAATTTGATTGAATTGTGGAATTGATGAAAATGTTGCTCTTAAAACCATAAAATTTGATTGAATTGAATGAATGATGAAAACGCTGCTATTAAACCCATGGAATTTGATTGAATGTGGGAATGATGAAAATGTTGACGTTAAACCATGCAATTTGATTGAATTGTGTGAATGATGAAGATTTTGTTGTTAAACCCATGAAATTTGATTGAAGTGTGTGAATGATGAAGATTTTGTTGTTAAACCCATGAAATTTGATTGAATTGTGTGAATGATGAAGATTTTGTTGTTAAACCCTTGAAATTTGATTGAATTGTGTGAATGATGAAAATGATGCTGTTTAACCCATGAAATTTGAATGAATTATGGGAATGATGAAAATGTTGTTGTTGAACCCATGAAATATATTTAATTGTGTAAATGATGAAAATAGTGCTATTAAACCCGTGAAAATTGATTGATTTGTGGAAATGATGAAAATGTTGTTGTTAAACCCATGAAATTTGATAAAAGTTTGGGAATGATGAAAATGTTGTTGTTAAATCCATGAAATTCCCTTGAATTGTGGGAATGATGAAAAATTTGCTGTTGAACCCATGAAATTTGATTGAATTGTGGGAATGATGAAATGTTGCTGTTAAACCCATGAAATTTGATTGAATTGTGTAAATTATGAAAATGTTGCTATTAAACATATGAAATTTGATTGAATTGTGTCAATGATGAAAATGTTGTTGTTAAACCCATGAAAGTTGATTGAATTGTGAAAATGATGAAATTATTGTTGTTAAACTCATGAATATTGGTTAAAATGTGTGCATGATGAAATTGTTGTATTTAAACCCATGAAATTTGATTGAATTGTGGGAATGATGAATATTTTGCTATTAAAACCATGAAATTTTATTGAATTGTGTGAATAATGAATATGTGTTGTTGTTAAACTCATGGAATTTGATTGAATTGTGGAATTGATGAAAATGTTTCTCTTAAAACCATAAAATTTGATTGAATTGAATTATGATGAAAACTGCTATTGATTGAATGAATGATGGATTGTGTTAAACCCATGAATTTGATTGAATTGTGGGAATGATGAAAATGTTGACGTTAAACCCATGCAATTTGATTGAATTGTGTGAATGATGAAGATTTTGTTGTTAAACCCATGAAATTTGATTGAATTGTGTGAATGATGAAGATTTTGTTGTTAACCCATGAAATTTGATTGAATTGTGTGAATGATGAAGATTTTGTTGTTAAACCCTTGAAATTTGATTGAATTGTGTGAATGATGAAAATGATGCTGTTTAACCCATGAAATTTGAATGAATTATGGGAATGATGAAAATGTTGTTGTTGAACCCATGAAATATATTAATTGTGTAAATGATGAAAATAGTGCTATTAAACCCGTGAAAATTGATTGATTTGTGGAAATGATGAAAATGTTGTTGTTAAACCCATGAAATTTGATAAAAGTTTGGGAATGATGAAAATGTTGTTGTTAAATCCATGAAATTCCCTTGAATTGTGGGAATGATGAAAAATTTGCTGTTGAACCCATGAAATTTGATTGAATTGTGGGAATGATGAAATGTTGCTGTTAAACCCATGAAATTTGATTGAATTGTGTAAATTATGAAAATGTTGCTATTAAACATATGAAATTTGATTGAATTGTGTCAATGATGAAAATGTTGTTGTTAAACCCATGAAAGTTGATTGAATTGTGAAAATGATGAAATTATTGTTGTTAAACTCATGAATATTGGTTAAAATGTGTGCATGATGAAATTGTTGTTGTTAAACCCATGAAATTTGATTGAATTGTGGGAATGATGAATATTTGCTATTAAAACCATGAAATTTTATTGAATTGTGTGAATAATGAATATGTTGTTGTTAAACTCATGGAATTTGATTGAATTGTGGAATTGATGAAAATGTTGCTCTTAAAACCATAAAATTTGATTGAATTGAATGAATGATGAAAACGCTGCTATTAAACCCATGGAATTTGATTGAATTGTGGGATGATGATGAAATGTTGACGTTAAACCCATGCAATTTGATTGAATTGTGTGAATGATGAAGATTTTGTTGTTAAACCCATGAAATTTGATTGAATTGTGTGAATGATGAAGATTAACAACCCATGAAATTTGATTGAATTGTGTGAATGATGAAGATTTTGTTGTTAAACCCTTGAAATTTGATTGAATTGTGTGATGATGAATGATGAAAATGATGTGTTTAACCCATGAAATTTGAATGAATTATGGGAATGATGAAAATGTTGTTGTTGAACCCATGAAATTTGATAAAAGTTTGGGAATGATGAAAATGTTGTTGTTAAATCCATGAAATTCCCTTGAATTGTGGGAATGATGAAAAATTTGCTGTTGAACCCATGAAATTTGATTGAATTGTGGGAATGATGAAATGTTGCTGTTAAACCCATGAAATTTGATTGAATTGTGTAAATTATGAAAATGTTGCTATTAAACATATGAAATTTGATTGAATTGTGTCAATGATGAAAATGTTGTTGTTAAACCCATGAAAGTTGATTGAATTGTGAAAATGATGAAATTATTGTTGTTAAACTCATGAATATTGGTTAAAATGTGTGCATGATGAAATTGTTGTTGTTAAACCCATGAAATTTGATTGAATTGTGGGAATGATGAATATTTTGCTATTAAAACCATGAAATTTTATTGAATTGTGTGAATAATGAATATGTTGTTGTTAAACTCATGGAATTTGATTGAATTGTGGAATTGATGAAAATGTTTCTCTTAAAACCATAAAATTTGATTGAATTGAATTAATGATGAAAACGCTGCTATTTGATTGAAATGTGTGAATGATGAAAATTTTGTTGTTAAACCCATGAAATTTGATTGAATTGTGGGAATGATGAAAATGTTGACGTTAAACCCATGCAATTTGATTGAATTGTGTGAATGATGAAGATTTTGTTGTTAAACCCATGAAATTTGATTGAATTGTGTGAATGATGAAGATTTTGTTGTTAAACCCATGAAATTTGATTGAATTGTGTGAATGATGAAGATTTTGTTGTTAAACCCTTGAAATTTGATTGAATTGTGTGAATGATGAAAATGATGCTGTTTAACCCATGAAATTTGAATGAATTATGGGAATGATGAAAATGTTGTTGTTGAACCCATGAAATATATTTAATTGTGTAAATGATGAAAATAGTGCTATTAAACCCGTGAAAATTGATTGATTTGTGGAAATGATGAAAATGTTGTTGTTAAACCCATGAAATTTGATAAAAGTTTGGGAATGATGAAAATGTTGTTGTTAAATCCATGAAATTCCCTTGAATTGTGGGAATGATGAAAAATTTGCTGTTGAACCCATGAAATTTGATTGAATTGTGGGAATGATGAAATGTTGCTGTTAAACCCATGAAATTTGATTGAATTGTGTAAATTATGAAAATGTTGCTATTAAACATATGAAATTTGATTGAATTGTGTCAATGATGAAAATGTTGTTGTTAAACCCATGAAAGTTGATTGAATTGTGAAAATGATGAAATTATTGTTGTTAAACTCATGAATATTGGTTAAAATGTGCGCATGATGAAATTGTTGTTGTTAAACCCATGAAATTTGATTGAATTGTGGGAATGATGAATATTTTGCTATTAAAACCATGAAATTTTATTGAATTGTGTGAATAATGAATATGTTGTTGTTAAACTCATGGAATTTGATTGAATTGTGGAATTGATGAAAATGTTGCTCTTAAAACCATAAAATTTGATTGAATTGAATGAATGATGAAAACGCTGCTATTAAACCCATGGAATTTGATTGAATTGTGGGAATGATGAAAATGTTGACGTTAAACCCATGCAATTTGATTGAATTGTGTGAATGATGAAGATTTTGTTGTTAAACCCATGAAATTTGATTGAATTGTGTGAATGATGAAGATTTTGTTGTTAAACCCATGAAATTTGATTGAATTGTGTGAATGATGAAGATTTTGTTGTTAAACCCTTGAAATTTGATTGAATTGTGTGAATGATGAAAATGATGCTGTTTAACCCATGAAATTTGAATGAATTATGGGAATGATGAAAATGTTGTTGTTGAACCCATGAAATATATTTAATTGTGTAAATGATGAAAATAGTGCTATTAAACCCGTGAAAATTGATTGATTTGTGGAAATGATGAAAATGTTGTTGTTAAACCCATGAAATTTGATAAAAGTTTGGGAATGATGAAAATGTTGTTGTTAAATCCATGAAATTCCCTTGAATTGTGGGAATGATGAAAAATTTGCTGTTGAACCCATGAAATTTGATTGAATTGTGGGAATGATGAAATGTTGCTGTTAAACCCATGAAATTTGATTGAATTGTGTAAATTATGAAAATGTTGCTATTAAACATATGAAATTTGATTGAATTGTGTCAATGATGAAAATGTTGTTGTTAAACCCATGAAAGTTGATTGAATTGTGAAAATGATGAAATTATTGTTGTTAAACTCATGAATATTGGTTAAAATGTGTGCATGATGAAATTGTTGTATTTAAACCCATGAAATTTGATTGAATTGTGGGAATGATGAATATTTTGCTATTAAAACCATGAAATTTTATTGAATTGTGTGAATAATGAATATGTTGTTGTTAAACTCATGGAATTTGATTGAATTGTGGAATTGATGAAAATGTTTCTCTTAAAACCATAAAATTTGATTGAATTGAATGAATGATGAAAACGCTGCTATTGATGAATGTGAATGATGAAGATTTTGTTGTTAAACCCATGAAATTTGATTGAATTGTGGGAATGATGAAAATGTTGACGTTAAACCCATGCAATTTGATTGAATTGTGTGAATGATGAAGATTTTGTTGTTAAACCCATGAAATTTGATTGAATTGTGTGAATGATGAAGATTTTGTTGTTAAACCCATGAAATTTGATTGAATTGTGTGAATGATGAAGATTTTGTTGTTAAACCCTTGAAATTTGATTGAATTGTGTGAATGATGAAAATGATGCTGTTTAACCCATGAAATTTGAATGAATTATGGGAATGATGAAAATGTTGTTGTTGAACCCATGAAATATATTTAATTGTGTAAATGATGAAAATAGTGCTATTAAACCCGTGAAAATTGATTGATTTGTGGAAATGATGAAAATGTTGTTGTTAAACCCATGAAATTTGATAAAAGTTTGGGAATGATGAAAATGTTGTTGTTAAATCCATGAAATTCCCTTGAATTGTGGGAATGATGAAAATTTGCTGTTGAACCCATGAAATTTGATTGAATTGTGGGAATGATGAAATGTTGCTGTTAAACCCATGAAATTTGATTGAATTGTGTAAATTATGAAAATGTTGCTATTAAACATATGAAATTTGATTGAATTGTGTCAATGATGAAAATGTTGTTGTTAAACCCATGAAAGTTGATTGAATTGTGAAAATGATGAAATTATTGTTGTTAAACTCATGAATATTGGTTAAAATGTGCGCATGATGAAATTGTTGTTGTTAAACCCATGAAATTTGATTGAATTGTGGGAATGATGAATATTTTGCTATTAAAACCATGAAATTTTATTGAATTGTGTGAATAATGAATATGTTGTTGTTAAACTCATGGAATTTGATTGAATTGTGGAATTGATGAAAATGTTGCTCTTAAAACCATAAAATTTGATTGAATTGAATGAATGATGAAAACGCTGCTATTAAACCCATGGAATTTGATTGAATTGTGGGAATGATGAAAATGTTGACGTTAAACCCATGCAATTTGATTGAATTGTGTGAATGATGAAGATTTTGTTGTTAAACCCATGAAATTTGATTGAATTGTGTGAATGATGAAGATTAACAACCCATGAAATTTGATTGAATTGTGTGAATGATGAAGATTTTGTTGTTAAACCCTTGAAATTTGATTGAATTGTGTGAATGATGAAAATGATGCTGTTTAACCCATGAAATTTGAATGAATTATGGGAATGATGAAAATGTTGTTGTTGAACCCATGAAATATATTTAATTGTGTAAATGATGAAAATAGTGCTATTAAACCCGTGAAAATTGATTGATTTGTGGAAATGATGAAAATGTTGTTGTTAAACCCATGAAATTTGATAAAAGTTTGGGAATGATGAAAATGTTGTTGTTAAATCCATGAAATTCCCTTGAATTGTGCGAATGATGAAAAATTTGCTGTTGAACCCATGAAATTTGATTGAATTGTGGGAATGATCAATATTTTGCTATTAAAACCATGAAATTTTATTGAATTGTGTGAATAATGAATATGTTGTTGTTAAACTCATGGAATTTGATTGAATTGTGGAATTGATGAATATGTTTCTCTTAAAACCATAAAATTTGATTGAATTGAATGAATGATGAAAACGCTGCTATTAAACCCATGGAATTTGATTGAATTGTGGGAATGATGAAAATGTTGACGTTAAACCCATGCAATTTGATTGAATTGTGTGAATGATGAAGATTTTGTTGTTAAACCCATGAAATTTGATTGAATTGTGTGAATGATGAAGATTTTGTTGTTAAACCCATGAAATTTGATTGAATTGTGTGAATGATGAAGATTTTGTTGTTAAACCCTTGAAATTTGATTGAATTGTGTGAATGATGAAAATGATGCTGTTTAACCCATGAAATTTGAATGAATTATGGGAATGATGAAAATGTTGTTGTTGAACCCATGAAATATATTTAATTGTGTAAATGATGAAAATAGTGCTATTAAACCCGTGAAAATTGATTGATTTGTGGAAATGATGAAAATGTTGTTGTTAAACCCATGAAATTTGATAAAAGTTTGGGAATGATGAAAATGTTGTTGTTAAATCCATGAAATTCCCTTGAATTGTGGGAATGATGAAAAATTTGCTGTTGAACCCATGAAATTTGATTGAATTGTGGGAATGATGAAATGTTGCTGTTAAACCCATGAAATTTGATTGAATTGTGTAAATTATGAAAATGTTGCTATTAAACATATGAAATTTGATTGAATTGTGTCAATGATGAAAATGTTGTTGTTAAACCCATGAAAGTTGATTGAATTGTGAAAATGATGAAATTATTGTTGTTAAACTCATGAATATTGGTTAAAATGTGCGCATGATGAAATTGTTGTTGTTAAACCCATGAAATTTGATTGAATTGTGGGAATGATGAATATTTTGCTATTAAAACCATGAAATTTTATTGAATTGTGTGAATAATGAATATGTTGTTGTTAAACTCATGGAATTTGATTGAATTGTGGAATTGATGAAAATGTTGCTCTTAAAACCATAAAATTTGATTGAATTGAATGAATGATGAAAACGCTGCTATTAAACCCATGGAATTTGATTGAATTGTGGGAATGATGAAAATGTTGACGTTAAACCCATGCAATTTGATTGAATTGTGTGAATGATGAAGATTTTGTTGTTAAACCCATGAAATTTGATTGAATTGTGTGAATGATGAAGATTTTGTTGTTAAACCCATGAAATTTGATTGAATTGTGTGAATGATGAAGATTTTGTTGTTAAACCCTTGAAATTTGATTGAATTGTGTGAATGATGAAAATGATGCTGTTTAACCCATGAAATTTGAATGAATTATGGGAATGATGAAAATGTTGTTGTTGAACCCATGAAATATATTAATTGTGTAAATGATGAAAATAGTGCTATTAAACCCGTGAAAATTGATTGATTTGTGGAAATGATGAAAATGTTGTTGTTAAACCCATGAAATTTGATAAAAGTTTGGGAATGATGAAAATGTTGTTGTTAAATCCATGAAATTCCCTTGAATTGTGGGAATGATGAAAATTTGCTGTTGAACCCATGAAATTTGATTGAATTGTGGGAATGATGAAATGTTGCTGTTAAACCCATGAAATTTGATTGAATTGTGTAAATTATGAAAATGTTGCTATTAAACATATGAAATTTGATTGAATTGTGTCAATGATGAAAATGTTGTTGTTAAACCCATGAAAGTTGATTGAATTGTGAAAATGATGAAATTATTGTTGTTAAACTCATGAATATTGGTTAAAATGTGTGCATGATGAAATTGTTGTTGTTAAACCCATGAAATTTGATTGAATTGTGGGAATGATGAATATTTTGCTATTAAAACCATGAAATTTTATTGAATTGTGTGAATAATGAATATGTTGTTGTTAAACTCATGGAATTTGATTGAATTGTGGAATTGATGAAAATGTTTCTCTTAAAACCATAAAATTTGATTGAATTGAATGAATGATGAAAACGCTGCTATTAAACCCATGGAATTTGATTGAATTGTGGGAATGATGAAAATGTTGACGTTAAACCCATGCAATTTGATTGAATTGTGTGAATGATGAAGATTTTGTTGTTAAACCCATGAAATTTGATTGAATTGTGTGAATGATGAAGATTTTGTTGTTAAACCCATGAAATTTGATTGAATTGTGTGAATGATGAAGATTTTGTTGTTAAACCCTTGAAATTTGATTGAATTGTGTGAATGATGAAAATGATGCTGTTTAACCCATGAAATTTGAATGAATTATGGGAATGATGAAAATGTTGTTGTTGAACCCATGAAATATATTTAATTGTGTAAATGATGAAAATAGTGCTATTAAACCCGTGAAAATTGATTGATTTGTGGAAATGATGAAAATGTTGTTGTTAAACCCATGAAATTTGATAAAAGTTTGGGAATGATGAAAATGTTGTTGTTAAATCCATGAAATTCCCTTGAATTGTGGGAATGATGAAAAATTTGCTGTTGAACCCATGAAATTTGATTGAATTGTGGGAATGATGAAATGTTGCTGTTAAACCCATGAAATTTGATTGAATTGTGTAAATTATGAAAATGTTGCTATTAAACATATGAAATTTGATTGAATTGTGTCAATGATGAAAATGTTGTTGTTAAACCCATGAAAGTTGATTGAATTGTGAAAATGATGAAATTATTGTTGTTAAACTCATGAATATTGGTTAAAATGTGCGCATGATGAAATTGTTGTTGTTAAACCCATGAAATTTGATTGAATTGTGGGAATGATGAATATTTTGCTATTAAAACCATGAAATTTTATTGAATTGTGTGAATAATGAATATGTTGTTGTTAAACTCATGGAATTTGATTGAATTGTGGAATTGATGAAAATGTTGCTCTTAAAACCATAAAATTTGATTGAATTGAATGAATGATGAAAACGCTGCTATTAAACCCATGGAATTTGATTGAATTGTGGGAATGATGAAAATGTTGACGTTAAACCCATGCAATTTGATTGAATTGTGTGAATGATGAAGATTTTGTTGTTAAACCCATGAAATTTGATTGAATTGTGTGAATGATGAAGATTTTGTTGTTAAACCCATGAAATTTGATTGAATTGTGTGAATGATGAAGATTTTGTTGTTAAACCCTTGAAATTTGATTGAATTGTGTGAATGATGAAAATGATGCTGTTTAACCCATGAAATTTGAATGAATTATGGGAATGATGAAAATGTTGTTGTTGAACCCATGAAATATATTTAATTGTGTAAATGATGAAAATAGTGCTATTAAACCCGTGAAAATTGATTGATTTGTGGAAATGATGAAAATGTTGTTGTTAAACCCATGAAATTTGATAAAAGTTTGGGAATGATGAAAATGTTGTTGTTAAATCCATGAAATTCCCTTGAATTGTGGGAATGATGAAAAATTTGCTGTTGAACCCATGAAATTTGATTGAATTGTGGGAATGATGAAATGTTGCTGTTAAACCCATGAAATTTGATTGAATTGTGTAAATTATGAAAATGTTGCTATTAAACATATGAAATTTGATTGAATTGTGTCAATGATGAAAATGTTGTTGTTAAACCCATGAAAGTTGATTGAATTGTGAAAATGATGAAATTATTGTTGTTAAACTCATGAATATTGGTTAAAATGTGTGCATGATGAAATTGTTGTTGTTAAACCCATGAAATTTGATTGAATTGTGGGAATGATGAATATTTTGCTATTAAAACCATGAAATTTTATTGAATTGTGTGAATAATGAATATGTTGTTGTTAAACTCATGGAATTTGATTGAATTGTGGAATTGATGAAATGTTTCTCTTAAAACCATAAAATTTGATTGAATTGAATGAATGATGAAAACGCTGCTATTAAACCCATGGAATTTGATTGAATTGTGGGAATGATGAAAATGTTGACGTTAAACCCATGCAATTTGATTGAATTGTGTGAATGATGAAGATTTTGTTGTTAAACCCATGAAATTTGATTGAATTGTGTGAATGATGAAGATTTTGTTGTTAAACCCATGAAATTTGATTGAATTGTGTGAATGATGAAGATTTTGTTGTTAAACCCTTGAAATTTGATTGAATTGTGTGAATGATGAAAATGATGCTGTTTAACCCATGAAATTTGAATGAATTATGGGAATGATGAAAATGTTGTTGTTGAACCCATGAAATATATTTAATTGTGTAAATGATGAAAATAGTGCTATTAAACCCGTGAAAATTGATTGATTTGTGGAAATGATGAAAATGTTGTTGTTAAACCCATGAAATTTGATAAAAGTTTGGGAATGATGAAAATGTTGTTGTTAAATCCATGAAATTCCCTTGAATTGTGGGAATGATGAAAAATTTGCTGTTGAACCCATGAAATTTGATTGAATTGTGGGAATGATGAAATGTTGCTGTTAAACCCATGAAATTTGATTGAATTGTGTAAATTATGAAAATGTTGCTATTAAACATATGAAATTTGATTGAATTGTGTCAATGATGAAAATGTTGTTGTTAAACCCATGAAAGTTGATTGAATTGTGAAAATGATGAAATTATTGTTGTTAAACTCATGAATATTGGTTAAAATGTGCGCATGATGAAATTGTTGTTGTTAAACCCATGAAATTTGATTGAATTGTGGGAATGATGAATATTTTGCTATTAAAACCATGAAATTTTATTGAATTGTGTGAATAATGAATATGTTGTTGTTAAACTCATGGAATTTGATTGAATTGTGGAATTGATGAAAATGTTGCTCTTAAAACCATAAAATTTGATTGAATTGAATGAATGATGAAAACGCTGCTATTAAACCCATGGAATTTGATTGAATTGTGGGAATGATGAAAATGTTGACGTTAAACCCATGCAATTTGATTGAATTGTGTGAATGATGAAGATTTTGTTGTTAAACCCATGAAATTTGATTGAATTGTGTGAATGATGAAGATTTTGTTGTTAAACCCATGAAATTTGATTGAATTGTGTGAATGATGAAGATTTTGTTGTTAAACCCTTGAAATTTGATTGAATTGTGTGAATGATGAAAATGATGCTGTTTAACCCATGAAATTTGAATGAATTATGGGAATGATGAAAATGTTGTTGTTGAACCCATGAAATATATTTAATTGTGTAAATGATGAAAATAGTGCTATTAAACCCGTGAAAATTGATTGATTTGTGGAAATGATGAAAATGTTGTTGTTAAACCCATGAAATTTGATAAAAGTTTGGGAATGATGAAAATGTTGTTGTTAAATCCATGAAATTCCCTTGAATTGTGGGAATGATGAAAAATTTGCTGTTGAACCCATGAAATTTGATTGAATTGTGGGAATGATGAAATGTTGCTGTTAAACCCATGAAATTTGATTGAATTGTGTAAATTATGAAAATGTTGCTATTAAACATATGAAATTTGATTGAATTGTGTCAATGATGAAAATGTTGTTGTTAAACCCATGAAAGTTGATTGAATTGTGAAAATGATGAAATTATTGTTGTTAAACTCATGAATATTGGTTAAAATGTGTGCATGATGAAATTGTTGTTGTTAAACCCATGAAATTTGATTGAATTGTGGGAATGATGAATATTTTGCTATTAAAACCATGAAATTTTATTGAATTGTGTGAATAATGAATATGTTGTTGTTAAACTCATGGAATTTGATTGAATTGTGGAATTGATGAAAATGTTCTCTTAAAACCATAAAATTTGATTGAATTGAATGAATGATGAAAACGCTGCTATTAAACCCATGGAATTTGATTGAATTGTGGGAATGATGAAAATGTTGACGTTAAACCCATGCAATTTGATTGAATTGTGTGAATGATGAAGATTTTGTTGTTAAACCCATGAAATTTGATTGAATTGTGTGAATGATGAAGATTTTGTTGTTAAACCCATGAAATTTGATTGAATTGTGTGAATGATGAAGATTTTGTTGTTAAACCCTTGAAATTTGATTGAATTGTGTGAATGATGAAAATGATGCTGTTTAACCCATGAAATTTGAATGAATTATGGGAATGATGAAAATGTTGTTGTTGAACCCATGAAATATATTTAATTGTGTAAATGATGAAAATAGTGCTATTAAACCCGTGAAAATTGATTGATTTGTGGAAATGATGAAAATGTTGTTGTTAAACCCATGAAATTTGATAAAAGTTTGGGAATGATGAAAATGTTGTTGTTAAATCCATGAAATTCCCTTGAATTGTGGGAATGATGAAAATGTTGCTGTTGAACCCATGAAATTTGATTGAATTGTGGGAATGATGAAATGTTGCTGTTAAACCCATGAAATTTGATTGAATTGTGTAAATTATGAAAATGTTGCTATTAAACATATGAAATTTGATTGAATTGTGTCAATGATGAAAATGTTGTTGTTAAACCCATGAAAGTTGATTGAATTGTGAAAATGATGAAATTATTGTTGTTAAACTCATGAATATTGGTTAAAATGTGTGCATGATGAAATTGTTGTTGTTAAACCCATGAAATTTGATTGAATTGTGGGAATGATGAATATTTTGCTATTAAAACCATGAAATTTTATTGAATTGTGTGAATAATGAATATGTTGTTGTTAAACTCATGGAATTTGATTGAATTGTGGAATTGATGAAAATGTTTCTCTTAAAACCATAAAATTTGATTGAATTGAATGAATGATGAAAACGCTGCTATTAAACCCATGGAATTTGATTGAATTGTGGGAATGATGAAAATGTTGACGTTAAACCCATGCAATTTGATTGAATTGTGTGAATGATGAAGATTTTGTTGTTAAACCCATGAAATTTGATTGAATTGTGTGAATGATGAAGATTTTGTTGTTAAACCCATGAAATTTGATTGAATTGTGTGAATGATGAAGATTTTGTTGTTAAACCCTTGAAATTTGATTGAATTGTGTGAATGATGAAAATGATGCTGTTTAACCCATGAAATTTGAATGAATTATGGGAATGATGAAAATGTTGTTGTTGAACCCATGAAATATATTTAATTGTGTAAATGATGAAAATAGTGCTATTAAACCCGTGAAAATTGATTGATTTGTGGAAATGATGAAAATGTTGTTGTTAAACCCATGAAATTTGATAAAAGTTTGGGAATGATGAAAATGTTGTTGTTAAATCCATGAAATTCCCTTGAATTGTGGGAATGATGAAAATTTGCTGTTGAACCCATGAAATTTGATTGAATTGTGGGAATGATGAAATGTTGCTGTTAAACCCATGAAATTTGATTGAATTGTGTAAATTATGAAAATGTTGCTATTAAACATATGAAATTTGATTGAATTGTGTCAATGATGAAAATGTTGTTGTTAAACCCATGAAAGTTGATTGAATTGTGAAAATGATGAAATTATTGTTGTTAAACTCATGAATATTGGTTAAAATGTGTGCATGATGAAATTGTTGTTGTTAAACCCATGAAATTTGATTGAATTGTGGGAATGATGAATATTTTGCTATTAAAACCATGAAATTTTATTGAATTGTGTGAATAATGAATATGTTGTTGTTAAACTCATGGAATTTGATTGAATTGTGGAATTGATGAAAATGTTGCTCTTAAAACCATAAAATTTGATTGAATTGAATGAATGATGAAAACGCTGCTATTAAACCCATGGAATTTGATTGAATTGTGGGAATGATGAAAATGTTGACGTTAAACCCATGCAATTTGATTGAATTGTGTGAATGATGAAGATTTTGTTGTTAAACCCATGAAATTTGATTGAATTGTGTGAATGATGAAGATTTTGTTGTTAAACCCATGAAATTTGATTGAATTGTGTGAATGATGAAGATTTTGTTGTTTAACCCTTGAAATTTGATTGAATTGTGTGAATGATGAAAATGATGCTGTTTAACCCATGAAATTTGAATGAATTAATGGAATGATGAAAATGTTGTTGTTGAACCCATGAAATATATTTAATTGTGTAAATGATGAAAATAGTGCTATTAAACCCGTGAAAATTGATTGATTTGTGGAAATGATGAAAATGTTGTTGTTAAACCCATGAAATTTGATAAAAGTTTGGGAATGATGAAAATGTTGTTGTTAAATCCATGAAATTCCCTTGAATTGTGGGAATGATGAAAAATTTGCTGTTGAACCCATGAAATTTGATTGAATTGTGGGAATGATGAAATGTTGCTGTTAAACCCATGAAATTTGATTGAATTGTGTAAATTATGAAAATGTTGCTATTAAACATATGAAATTTGATTGAATTGTGTCAATGATGAAAATGTTGTTGTTAAACCCATGAAAGTTGATTGAATTGTGAAAATGATGAAATTATTGTTGTTAAACTCATGAATATTGGTTAAAATGTGCGCATGATGAAATTGTTGTTGTTAAACCCATGAAATTTGATTGAATTGTGGGAATGATGAATATTTTGCTATTAAAACCATGAAATTTTATTGAATTGTGTGAATAATGAATATGTTGTTGTTAAACTCATGGAATTTGATTGAATTGTGGAATTGATGAAAATGTTGCTCTTAAAACCATAAAATTTGATTGAATTGAATGAATGATGAAAACGCTGCTATTAAACCCATGGAATTTGATTGAATTGTGGGAATGATGAAAATGTTGACGTTAAACCCATGCAATTTGATTGAATTGTGTGAATGATGAAGATTTTGTTGTTAAACCCATGAAATTTGATTGAATTGTGTGAATGATGAAGATTTTGTTGTTAAACCCATGAAATTTGATTGAATTGTGTGAATGATGAAGATTTTGTTGTTAAACCCTTGAAATTTGATTGAATTGTGTGAATGATGAAAATGATGCTGTTTAACCCATGAAATTTGAATGAATTATGGGAATGATGAAAATGTTGTTGTTGAACCCATGAAATATATTTAATTGTGTAAATGATGAAAATAGTGCTATTAAACCCGTGAAAATTGATTGATTTGTGGAAATGATGAAAATGTTGTTGTTAAACCCATGAAATTTGATAAAAGTTTGGGAATGATGAAAATGTTGTTGTTAAATCCATGAAATTCCCTTGAATTGTGGGAATGATGAAAATTTGCTGTTGAACCCATGAAATTTGATTGAATTGTGGGAATGATGAAATGTTGCTGTTAAACCCATGAAATTTGATTGAATTGTGTAAATTATGAAAATGTTGCTATTAAACATATGAAATTTGATTGAATTGTGTCAATGATGAAAATGTTGTTGTTAAACCCATGAAAGTTGATTGAATTGTGAAAATGATGAAATTATTGTTGTTAAACTCATGAATATTGGTTAAAATGTGCGCATGATGAAATGTTGTTGTTAAACCCATGAAATTTGATTGAATTGTGGGAATGATGAATATTTTGCTATTAAAACCATGAAATTTTATTGAATTGTGTGAATAATGAATATGTTGTTGTTAAACTCATGGAATTTGATTGAATTGTGGAATTGATGAAAATGTTGCTCTTAAAACCATAAAATTTGATTGAATTGAATGAATGATGAAAACGCTGCTATTAAACCCATGGAATTTGATTGAATTGTGGGAATGATGAAAATGTTGACGTTAAACCCATGAAATTTGATTGAATTGTGAAAATGATGAAAATATTTTTGTTGTTAAACCCATGAAAATTGTTAAAATGTGTGAATGATGAAATTGTTGTTGTTAAACCCATGAAATTTGATTGAAATGTGGGAATGATGAATATTTGCTATTAAAACCATGAAATTTTATTGAATTGTGTGAATATGAATATGTTTGTTGAACCCATGGAATTTGATTGAATTGTGGATTGATGAAAATGTTGCTCTTAAAACCATAAAATTTGATTGAATTGAATGAATGATGAAAACGCTGCTATTAAACCCATGGAATTTGATTGAATTGTGGGAATGATGAAAATGTTGACGTTAAACCCATGCAATTTGATTGAATTGTGTGAATGATGAAGATTTTGTTGTTAAACCCATGAAATTTGATTGAATTGTGTGAATGATGAAGATTTTGTTGTTAAACCCATGAAATTTGATTGAATTGTGTGAATGATGAAGATTTTGTTGTTAAACCCTTGAAATTTGATTGAATTGTGTGAATGATGAAAATGATGCTGTTTAACCCATGAAATTTGAATGAATTATGGGAATGATGAAATGTTGTTGTTGAACCCATGAAATATATTTAATTGTGTAAATGATGAAAATAGTGCTATTAAACCCGTGAAAATTGATTGATTTGTGGAAATGATGAAAATGTTGTTGTTAAACCCATGAAATTTGATAAAAGTTTGGGAATGATGAAAATTTGTTGTTAAATCCATGAAATTCCCTTGAATTGTGGAATGATGAAAAATTTGCTGTTGAACCCATGAAATTTGATTGAATTGTGGGAATGATGAAATGTTGCTGTTAAACCCATGAAATTTGATTGAATTGTGTAAATTATGAAAATGTTGCTATTAAACATATGAAATTTGATTGAATTGTGTCAATGATGAAAATGTTGTTGTTAAACCCATGAAAGTTGATTGAATTGTGAAAATGATGAAATTATTGTTGTTAAACTCATGAATATTGGTTAAAATGTGTGCATGATGAAATTGTTGTTGTTAAACCCATGAAATTTGATTGAATTGTGGGAATGATGAATATTTTGCTATTAAAACCATGAAATTTTATTGAATTGTGTGAATAATGAATATGTTGTTGTTAAACTCATGGAATTTGATTGAATTGTGGAATTGATGAAAATGTTCTCTTAAACCATAAATTTGATTGAATTGAATGAATGATGAAACGCTGCTATTAAACCCATGGAATTTGATTGAATTGTGGAATGATGAAAATGTTGACGTTAAACCCATGCAATTTGATTGAATTGTGTGAATGATGAAGATTTTGTTGTTAAACCCATGAAATTTGATTGAATTGTGTGAATGATGAAGATTTTGTTGTTAAACCCATGAAATTTGATTGAATTGTGTGAATGATGAAGATTTTGTTGTTAAACCCTTGAAATTTGATTGAATTGTGTGAATGATGAAAATGATGCTGTTTAACCCATGAAATTTGAATGAATTATGGGAATGATGAAAATGTTGTTGTTGAACCCATGAAATATATTTAATTGTGTAAATGATGAAAATAGTGCTATTAAACCCGTGAAAATTGATTGATTTGTGGAAATGATGAAAATGTTGTTGTTAAACCCATGAAATTTGATAAAAGTTTGGGAATGATGAAAATGTTGTTGTTAAATCCATGAAATTCCCTTGAATTGTGGGAATGATGAAAATTTGCTGTTGAACCCATGAAATTTGATTGAATTGTGGGAATGATGAAATGTTGCTGTTAAACCCATGAAATTTGATTGAATTGTGTAAATTATGAAAATGTTGCTATTAAACATATGAAATTTGATTGAATTGTGTCAATGATGAAAATGTTGTTGTTAAACCCATGAAAGTTGATTGAATTGTGAAAATGATGAAATTATTGTTGTTAAACTCATGAATATTGGTTAAAATGTGTGCATGATGAAATTGTTGTTGTTAAACCCATGAAATTTGATTGAATTGTGGGAATGATGAATATTTTGCTATTAAAACCATGAAATTTTATTGAATTGTGTGAATAATGAATATGTTGTTGTTAAACTCATGGAATTTGATTGAATTGTGGAATTGATGAAAATGTTTCTCTTAAAACCATAAAATTTGATTGAATTGAATGAATGATGAAAACGCTGCTATTAAACCCATGGAATTTGATTGAATTGTGGGAATGATGAAAATGTTGACGTTAAACCCATGCAATTTGATTGAATTGTGTGAATGATGAAGATTTTGTTGTTAAACCCATGAAATTTGATTGAATTGTGTGAATGATGAAGATTTTGTTGTTAAACCCATGAAATTTGATTGAATTGTGTGAATGATGAAGATTTTGTTGTTAAACCCTTGAAATTTGATTGAATTGTGTGAATGATGAAAATGATGCTGTTTAACCCATGAAATTTGAATGAATTATGGGAATGATGAAAATGTTGTTGTTGAACCCATGAAATATATTTAATTGTGTAAATGATGAAAATAGTGCTATTAAACCCGTGAAAATTGATTGATTTGTGGAAATGATGAAAATGTTGTTGTTAAACCCATGAAATTTGATAAAAGTTTGGGAATGATGAAAATGTTGTTGTTAAATCCATGAAATTCCCTTGAATTGTGGGAATGATGAAAAATTTGCTGTTGAACCCATGAAATTTGATTGAATTGTGGGAATGATGAAATGTTGCTGTTAAACCCATGAAATTTGATTGAATTGTGTAAATTATGAAAATGTTGCTATTAAACATATGAAATTTGATTGAATTGTGTCAATGATGAAAATGTTGTTGTTAAACCCATGAAAGTTGATTGAATTGTGAAAATGATGAAATTATTGTTGTTAAACTCATGAATATTGGTTAAAATGTGTGCATGATGAAATTGTTGTTGTTAAACCCATGAAATTTGATTGAATTGTGGGAATGATGAATATTTTGCTATTAAAACCATGAAATTTTATTGAATTGTGTGAATAATGAATATGTTGTTGTTAAACTCATGGAATTTGATTGAATTGTGGAATTGATGAAAATGTTTCTCTTAAAACCATAAAATTTGATTGAATTGAATGAATGATGAAAACGCTGCTATTAAACCCATGGAATTTGATTGAATTGTGGGAATGATGAAAATGTTGACGTTAAACCCATGCAATTTGATTGAATTGTGTGAATGATGAAGATTTTGTTGTTAAACCCATGAAATTTGATTGAATTGTGTGAATGATGAAGATTTTGTTGTTAAACCCATGAAATTTGATTGAATTGTGTGAATGATGAAGATTTTGTTGTTAAACCCTTGAAATTTGATTGAATTGTGTGAATGATGAAAATGATGCTGTTTAACCCATGAAATTTGAATGAATTATGGGAATGATGAAAATGTTGTTGTTGAACCCATGAAATATATTTAATTGTGTAAATGATGAAAATAGTGCTATTAAACCCGTGAAAATTGATTGATTTGTGGAAATGATGAAAATGTTGTTGTTAAACCCATGAAATTTGATAAAAGTTTGGGAATGATGAAAATGTTGTTGTTAAATCCATGAAATTCCCTTGAATTGTGGGAATGATGAAAAATTTGCTGTTGAACCCATGAAATTTGATTGAATTGTGGGAATGATGAAATGTTGCTGTTAAACCCATGAAATTTGATTGAATTGTGTAAATTATGAAAATGTTGCTATTAAACATATGAAATTTGATTGAATTGTGTCAATGATGAAAATGTTGTTGTTAAACCCATGAAAGTTGATTGAATTGTGAAAATGATGAAATTATTGTTGTTAAACTCATGAATATTGGTTAAAATGTGTGCATGATGAAATTGTTGTTGTTAAACCCATGAAATTTGATTGAATTGTGGGAATGATGAATATTTTGCTATTAAAACCATGAAATTTTATTGAATTGTGTGAATAATGAATATGTTGTTGTTAAACTCATGGAATTTGATTGAATTGTGGAATTGATGAAAATGTTGCTCTTAAAACCATAAAATTTGATTGAATTGAATGAATGATGAAAACGCTGCTATTAAACCCATGGAATTTGATTGAATTGTGGGAATGATGAAAATGTTGACGTTAAACCCATGCAATTTGATTGAATTGTGTGAATGATGAAGATTTTGTTGTTAAACCCATGAAATTTGATTGAATTGTGTGAATGATGAAGATTTTGTTGTTAAACCCATGAAATTTGATTGAATTGTGTGAATGATGAAGATTTTGTTGTTAAACCCTTGAAATTTGATTGAATTGTGTGAATGATGAAAATGATGCTGTTTAACCCATGAAATTTGAATGAATTATGGGAATGATGAAAATGTTGTTGTTGAACCCATGAAATATATTTAATTGTGTAAATGATGAAAATAGTGCTATTAAACCCGTGAAAATTGATTGATTTGTGGAAATGATGAAAATGTTGTTGTTAAACCCATGAAATTTGATAAAAGTTTGGGAATGATGAAAATGTTGTTGTTAAATCCATGAAATTCCCTTGAATTGTGGGAATGATGAAAAATTTGCTGTTGAACCCATGAAATTTGATTGAATTGTGGGAATGATGAAATGTTGCTGTTAAACCCATGAAATTTGATTGAATTGTGTAAATTATGAAAATGTTGCTATTAAACATATGAAATTTGATTGAATTGTGTCAATGATGAAAATGTTGTTGTTAAACCCATGAAAGTTGATTGAATTGTGAAAATGATGAAATTATTGTTGTTAAACTCATGAATATTGGTTAAAATGTGTGCATGATGAAATTGTTGTTGTTAAACCCATGAAATTTGATTGAATTGTGGGAATGATGAATATTTTGCTATTAAAACCATGAAATTTTATTGAATTGTGTGAATAATGAATATGTTGTTGTTAAACTCATGGAATTTGATTGAATTGTGGAATTGATGAAAATGTTTCTCTTAAAACCATAAAATTTGATTGAATTGAATGAATGATGAAAACGCTGCTATTAAACCCATGGAATTTGATTGAATTGTGGGAATGATGAAAATGTTGACGTTAAACCCATGCAATTTGATTGAATTGTGTGAATGATGAAGATTTTGTTGTTAAACCCATGAAATTTGATTGAATTGTGTGAATGATGAAGATTTTGTTGTTAAACCCATGAAATTTGATTGAATTGTGTGAATGATGAAGATTTTGTTGTTAAACCCTTGAAATTTGATTGAATTGTGTGAATGATGAAAATGATGCTGTTTAACCCATGAAATTTGAATGAATTATGGGAATGATGAAAATGTTGTTGTTGAACCCATGAAATATATTTAATTGTGTAAATGATGAAAATAGTGCTATTAAACCCGTGAAAATTGATTGATTTGTGGAAATGATGAAAATGTTGTTGTTAAACCCATGAAATTTGATAAAAGTTTGGGAATGATGAAAATGTTGTTGTTAAATCCATGAAATTCCCTTGAATTGTGGGAATGATGAAAAATTTGCTGTTGAACCCATGAAATTTGATTGAATTGTGGGAATGATGAAATGTTGCTGTTAAACCCATGAAATTTGATTGAATTGTGTAAATTATGAAAATGTTGCTATTAAACATATGAAATTTGATTGAATTGTGTCAATGATGAAAATGTTGTTGTTAAACCCATGAAAGTTGATTGAATTGTGAAAATGATGAAATTATTGTTGTTAAACTCATGAATATTGGTTAAAATGTGTGCATGATGAAATTGTTGTTGTTAAACCCATGAAATTTGATTGAATTGTGGGAATGATGAATATTTTGCTATTAAAACCATGAAATTTTATTGAATTGTGTGAATAATGAATATGTTGTTGTTAAACTCATGGAATTTGATTGAATTGTGGAATTGATGAAAATGTTGCTCTTAAAACCATAAAATTTGATTGAATTGAATGAATGATGAAAACGCTGCTATTAAACCCATGGAATTTGATTGAATTGTGGGAATGATGAAAATGTTGACGTTAAACCCATGCAATTTGATTGAATTGTGTGAATGATGAAGATTTTGTTGTTAAACCCATGAAATTTGATTGAATTGTGTGAATGATGAAGATTTTGTTGTTAAACCCATGAAATTTGATTGAATTGTGTGAATGATGAAGATTTTGTTGTTAAACCCTTGAAATTTGATTGAATTGTGTGAATGATGAAAATGATGCTGTTTAACCCATGAAATTTGAATGAATTATGGGAATGATGAAAATGTTGTTGTTGAACCCATGAAATATATTTAATTGTGTAAATGATGAAAATAGTGCTATTAAACCCGTGAAAATTGATTGATTTGTGGAAATGATGAAAATGTTGTTGTTAAACCCATGAAATTTGATAAAAGTTTGGGAATGATGAAAATGTTGTTGTTAAATCCATGAAATTCCCTTGAATTGTGGGAATGATGAAAAATTTGCTGTTGAACCCATGAAATTTGATTGAATTGTGGGAATGATGAAATGTTGCTGTTAAACCCATGAAATTTGATTGAATTGTGTAAATTATGAAAATGTTGCTATTAAACATATGAAATTTGATTGAATTGTGTCAATGATGAAAATGTTGTTGTTAAACCCATGAAAGTTGATTGAATTGTGAAAATGATGAAATTATTGTTGTTAAACTCATGAATATTGGTTAAAATGTGTGCATGATGAAATTGTTGTTGTTAAACCCATGAAATTTGATTGAATTGTGGGAATGATGAATATTTTGCTATTAAAACCATGAAATTTTATTGAATTGTGTGAATAATGAATATGTTGTTGTTAAACTCATGGAATTTGATTGAATTGTGGAATTGATGAAAATGTTTCTCTTAAAACCATAAAATTTGATTGAATTGAATGAATGATGAAAACGCTGCTATTAAACCCATGGAATTTGATTGAATTGTGGGAATGATGAAAATGTTGACGTTAAACCCATGCAATTTGATTGAATTGTGTGAATGATGAAGATTTTGTTGTTAAACCCATGAAATTTGATTGAATTGTGTGAATGATGAAGATTTTGTTGTTAAACCCATGAAATTTGATTGAATTGTGTGAATGATGAAGATTTTGTTGTTAAACCCTTGAAATTTGATTGAATTGTGTGAATGATGAAAATGATGCTGTTTAACCCATGAAATTTGAATGAATTATGGGAATGATGAAAATGTTGTTGTTGAACCCATGAAATATATTTAATTGTGTAAATGATGAAAATAGTGCTATTAAACCCGTGAAAATTGATTGATTTGTGGAAATGATGAAAATGTTGTTGTTAAACCCATGAAATTTGATAAAAGTTTGGGAATGATGAAAATGTTGTTGTTAAATCCATGAAATTCCCTTGAATTGTGGGAATGATGAAAAATTTGCTGTTGAACCCATGAAATTTGATTGAATTGTGGGAATGATGAAATGTTGCTGTTAAACCCATGAAATTTGATTGAATTGTGTAAATTATGAAAATGTTGCTATTAAACATATGAAATTTGATTGAATTGTGTCAATGATGAAAATGTTGTTGTTAAACCCATGAAAGTTGATTGAATTGTGAAAATGATGAAATTATTGTTGTTAAACTCATGAATATTGGTTAAAATGTGTGCATGATGAAATTGTTGTTGTTAAACCCATGAAATTTGATTGAATTGTGGGAATGATGAATATTTTGCTATTAAAACCATGAAATTTTATTGAATTGTGTGAATAATGAATATGTTGTTGTTAAACTCATGGAATTTGATTGAATTGTGGAATTGATGAAAATGTTCTCTTAAAACCATAAAATTTGATTGAATTGAATGAATGATGAAAACGCTGCTATTAAACCCATGGAATTTGATTGAATTGTGGGAATGATGAAAATGTTGACGTTAAACCCATGCAATTTGATTGAATTGTGTGAATGATGAAGATTTTGTTGTTAAACCCATGAAATTTGATTGAATTGTGTGAATGATGAAGATTTTGTTGTTAAACCCATGAAATTTGATTGAATTGTGTGAATGATGAAGATTTTGTTGTTAAACCCTTGAAATTTGATTGAATTGTGTGAATGATGAAAATGATGCTGTTTAACCCATGAAATTTGAATGAATTATGGGAATGATGAAAATGTTGTTGTTGAACCCATGAAATATATTTAATTGTGTAAATGATGAAAATAGTGCTATTAAACCCGTGAAAATTGATTGATTTGTGGAAATGATGAAAATGTTGTTGTTAAACCCATGAAATTTGATAAAAGTTTGGGAATGATGAAAATGTTGTTGTTAAATCCATGAAATTCCCTTGAATTGTGGGAATGATGAAAAATTTGCTGTTGAACCCATGAAATTTGATTGAATTGTGGGAATGATGAAATGTTGCTGTTAAACCCATGAAATTTGATTGAATTGTGTAAATTATGAAAATGTTGCTATTAAACATATGAAATTTGATTGAATTGTGTCAATGATGAAAATGTTGTTGTTAAACCCATGAAAGTTGATTGAATTGTGAAAATGATGAAATTATTGTTGTTAAACTCATGAATATTGGTTAAAATGTGCGCATGATGAAATTGTTGTTGTTAAACCCATGAAATTTGATTGAATTGTGGGAATGATGAATATTTTGCTATTAAAACCATGAAATTTTATTGAATTGTGTGAATAATGAATATGTTGTTGTTAAACTCATGGAATTTGATTGAATTGTGGAATTGATGAAAATGTTGCTCTTAAAACCATAAAATTTGATTGAATTGAATGAATGATGAAAACGCTGCTATTAAACCCATGGAATTTGATTGAATTGTGGGAATGATGAAAATGTTGACGTTAAACCCATGCAATTTGATTGAATTGTGTGAATGATGAAGATTTTGTTGTTAAACCCATGAAATTTGATTGAATTGTGTGAATGATGAAGATTTTGTTGTTAAACCCATGAAATTTGATTGAATTGTGTGAATGATGAAGATTTTGTTGTTAAACCCTTGAAATTTGATTGAATTGTGTGAATGATGAAAATGATGCTGTTTAACCCATGAAATTTGAATGAATTATGGGAATGATGAAAATGTTGTTGTTGAACCCATGAAATATATTTAATTGTGTAAATGATGAAAATAGTGCTATTAAACCCGTGAAAATTGATTGATTTGTGGAAATGATGAAAATGTTGTTGTTAAACCCATGAAATTTGATAAAAGTTTGGGAATGATGAAAATGTTGTTGTTAAATCCATGAAATTCCCTTGAATTGTGGGAATGATGAAAAATTTGCTGTTGAACCCATGAAATTTGATTGAATTGTGGGAATGATGAAATGTTGCTGTTAAACCCATGAAATTTGATTGAATTGTGTAAATTATGAAAATGTTGCTATTAAACATATGAAATTTGATTGAATTGTGTCAATGATGAAAATGTTGTTGTTAAACCCATGAAAGTTGATTGAATTGTGAAAATGATGAAATTATTGTTGTTAAACTCATGAATATTGGTTAAAATGTGTGCATGATGAAATTGTTGTTGTTAAACCCATGAAATTTGATTGAATTGTGGGAATGATGAATATTTTGCTATTAAAACCATGAAATTTTATTGAATTGTGTGAATAATGAATATGTTGTTGTTAAACTCATGGAATTTGATTGAATTGTGGAATTGATGAAAATGTTTCTCTTAAAACCATAAAATTTGATTGAATTGAATGAATGATGAAAACGCTGCTATTAAACCCATGGAATTTGATTGAATTGTGGGAATGATGAAAATGTTGACGTTAAACCCATGCAATTTGATTGAATTGTGTGAATGATGAAGATTTTGTTGTTAAACCCATGAAATTTGATTGAATTGTGTGAATGATGAAGATTTTGTTGTTAAACCCATGAAATTTGATTGAATTGTGTGAATGATGAAGATTTTGTTGTTAAACCCTTGAAATTTGATTGAATTGTGTGAATGATGAAAATGATGCTGTTTAACCCATGAAATTTGAATGAATTATGGGAATGATGAAAATGTTGTTGTTGAACCCATGAAATATATTTAATTGTGTAAATGATGAAAATAGTGCTATTAAACCCGTGAAAATTGATTGATTTGTGGAAATGATGAAAATGTTGTTGTTAAACCCATGAAATTTGATAAAAGTTTGGGAATGATGAAAATGTTGTTGTTAAATCCATGAAATTCCCTTGAATTGTGGGAATGATGAAAAATTTGCTGTTGAACCCATGAAATTTGATTGAATTGTGGGAATGATGAAATGTTGCTGTTAAACCCATGAAATTTGATTGAATTGTGTAAATTATGAAAATGTTGCTATTAAACATATGAAATTTGATTGAATTGTGTCAATGATGAAAATGTTGTTGTTAAACCCATGAAAGTTGATTGAATTGTGAAAATGATGAAATTATTGTTGTTAAACTCATGAATATTGGTTAAAATGTGTGCATGATGAAATTGTTGTTGTTAAACCCATGAAATTTGATTGAATTGTGGGAATGATGAATATTTTGCTATTAAAACCATGAAATTTTATTGAATTGTGTGAATAATGAATATGTTGTTGTTAAACTCATGGAATTTGATTGAATTGTGGAATTGATGAAAATGTTGCTCTTAAAACCATAAAATTTGATTGAATTGAATGAATGATGAAAACGCTGCTATTAAACCCATGGAATTTGATTGAATTGTGGGAATGATGAAAATGTTGACGTTAAACCCATGCAATTTGATTGAATTGTGTGAATGATGAAGATTTTGTTGTTAAACCCATGAAATTTGATTGAATTGTGTGAATGATGAAGATTTTGTTGTTAAACCCATGAAATTTGATTGAATTGTGTGAATGATGAAGATTTTGTTGTTAAACCCTTGAAATTTGATTGAATTGTGTGAATGATGAAAATGATGCTGTTTAACCCATGAAATTTGAATGAATTATGGGAATGATGAAAATGTTGTTGTTGAACCCATGAAATATATTTAATTGTGTAAATGATGAAAATAGTGCTATTAAACCCGTGAAAATTGATTGATTTGTGGAAATGATGAAAATGTTGTTGTTAAACCCATGAAATTTGATAAAAGTTTGGGAATGATGAAAATGTTGTTGTTAAATCCATGAAATTCCCTTGAATTGTGGGAATGATGAAAAATTTGCTGTTGAACCCATGAAATTTGATTGAATTGTGGGAATGATGAAATGTTGCTGTTAAACCCATGAAATTTGATTGAATTGTGTAAATTATGAAAATGTTGCTATTAAACATATGAAATTTGATTGAATTGTGTCAATGATGAAAATGTTGTTGTTAAACCCATGAAAGTTGATTGAATTGTGAAAATGATGAAATTATTGTTGTTAAACTCATGAATATTGGTTAAAATGTGTGCATGATGAAATTGTTGTTGTTAAACCCATGAAATTTGATTGAATTGTGGGAATGATGAATATTTTGCTATTAAAACCATGAAATTTTATTGAATTGTGTGAATAATGAATATGTTGTTGTTAAACTCATGGAATTTGATTGAATTGTGGAATTGATGAAAATGTTTCTCTTAAAACCATAAAATTTGATTGAATTGAATGAATGATGAAAACGCTGCTATTAAACCCATGGAATTTGATTGAATTGTGGGAATGATGAAAATGTTGACGTTAAACCCATGCAATTTGATTGAATTGTGTGAATGATGAAGATTTTGTTGTTAAACCCATGAAATTTGATTGAATTGTGTGAATGATGAAGATTTTGTTGTTAAACCCATGAAATTTGATTGAATTGTGTGAATGATGAAGATTTTGTTGTTAAACCCTTGAAATTTGATTGAATTGTGTGAATGATGAAAATGATGCTGTTTAACCCATGAAATTTGAATGAATTATGGGAATGATGAAAATGTTGTTGTTGAACCCATGAAATATATTTAATTGTGTAAATGATGAAAATAGTGCTATTAAACCCGTGAAAATTGATTGATTTGTGGAAATGATGAAAATGTTGTTGTTAAACCCATGAAATTTGATAAAAGTTTGGGAATGATGAAAATGTTGTTGTTAAATCCATGAAATTCCCTTGAATTGTGGGAATGATGAAAAATTTGCTGTTGAACCCATGAAATTTGATTGAATTGTGGGAATGATGAAATGTTGCTGTTAAACCCATGAAATTTGATTGAATTGTGTAAATTATGAAAATGTTGCTATTAAACATATGAAATTTGATTGAATTGTGTCAATGATGAAAATGTTGTTGTTAAACCCATGAAAGTTGATTGAATTGTGAAAATGATGAAATTATTGTTGTTAAACTCATGAATATTGGTTAAAATGTGCGCATGATGAAATTGTTGTTGTTAAACCCATGAAATTTGATTGAATTGTGGGAATGATGAATATTTTGCTATTAAAACCATGAAATTTTATTGAATTGTGTGAATAATGAATATGTTGTTGTTAAACTCATGGAATTTGATTGAATTGTGGAATTGATGAAAATGTTGCTCTTAAAACCATAAAATTTGATTGAATTGAATGAATGATGAAAACGCTGCTATTAAACCCATGGAATTTGATTGAATTGTGGGAATGATGAAAATGTTGACGTTAAACCCATGCAATTTGATTGAATTGTGTGAATGATGAAGATTTTGTTGTTAAACCCATGAAATTTGATTGAATTGTGTGAATGATGAAGATTTTGTTGTTAAACCCATGAAATTTGATTGAATTGTGTGAATGATGAAGATTTTGTTGTTAAACCCTTGAAATTTGATTGAATTGTGTGAATGATGAAAATGATGCTGTTTAACCCATGAAATTTGAATGAATTATGGGAATGATGAAAATGTTGTTGTTGAACCCATGAAATATATTTAATTGTGTAAATGATGAAAATAGTGCTATTAAACCCGTGAAAATTGATTGATTTGTGGAAATGATGAAAATGTTGTTGTTAAACCCATGAAATTTGATAAAAGTTTGGGAATGATGAAAATGTTGTTGTTAAATCCATGAAATTCCCTTGAATTGTGGGAATGATGAAAAATTTGCTGTTGAACCCATGAAATTTGATTGAATTGTGGGAATGATGAAATGTTGCTGTTAAACCCATGAAATTTGATTGAATTGTGTAAATTATGAAAATGTTGCTATTAAACATATGAAATTTGATTGAATTGTGTCAATGATGAAAATGTTGTTGTTAAACCCATGAAAGTTGATTGAATTGTGAAAATGATGAAATTATTGTTGTTAAACTCATGAATATTGGTTAAAATGTGTGCATGATGAAATTGTTGTTGTTAAACCCATGAAATTTGATTGAATTGTGGGAATGATGAATATTTTGCTATTAAAACCATGAAATTTTATTGAATTGTGTGAATAATGAATATGTTGTTGTTAAACTCATGGAATTTGATTGAATTGTGGAATTGATGAAAATGTTTCTCTTAAAACCATAAAATTTGATTGAATTGAATGAATGATGAAAACGCTGCTATTAAACCCATGGAATTTGATTGAATTGTGGGAATGATGAAAATGTTGACGTTAAACCCATGCAATTTGATTGAATTGTGTGAATGATGAAGATTTTGTTGTTAAACCCATGAAATTTGATTGAATTGTGTGAATGATGAAGATTTTGTTGTTAAACCCATGAAATTTGATTGAATTGTGTGAATGATGAAGATTTTGTTGTTAAACCCTTGAAATTTGATTGAATTGTGTGAATGATGAAAATGATGCTGTTTAACCCATGAAATTTGAATGAATTATGGGAATGATGAAAATGTTGTTGTTGAACCCATGAAATATATTTAATTGTGTAAATGATGAAAATAGTGCTATTAAACCCGTGAAAATTGATTGATTTGTGGAAATGATGAAAATGTTGTTGTTAAACCCATGAAATTTGATAAAAGTTTGGGAATGATGAAAATGTTGTTGTTAAATCCATGAAATTCCCTTGAATTGTGGGAATGATGAAAAATTTGCTGTTGAACCCATGAAATTTGATTGAATTGTGGGAATGATGAAATGTTGCTGTTAAACCCATGAAATTTGATTGAATTGTGTAAATTATGAAAATGTTGCTATTAAACATATGAAATTTGATTGAATTGTGTCAATGATGAAAATGTTGTTGTTAAACCCATGAAAGTTGATTGAATTGTGAAAATGATGAAATTATTGTTGTTAAACTCATGAATATTGGTTAAAATGTGCGCATGATGAAATTGTTGTTGTTAAACCCATGAAATTTGATTGAATTGTGGGAATGATGAATATTTTGCTATTAAAACCATGAAATTTTATTGAATTGTGTGAATAATGAATATGTTGTTGTTAAACTCATGGAATTTGATTGAATTGTGGAATTGATGAAAATGTTTCTCTTAAAACCATAAAATTTGATTGAATTGAATGAATGATGAAAACGCTGCTATTAAACCCATGGAATTTGATTGAATTGTGGGAATGATGAAAATGTTGACGTTAAACCCATGCAATTTGATTGAATTGTGTGAATGATGAAGATTTTGTTGTTAAACCCATGAAATTTGATTGAATTGTGTGAATGATGAAGATTTTGTTGTTAAACCCATGAAATTTGATTGAATTGTGTGAATGATGAAGATTTTGTTGTTAAACCCTTGAAATTTGATTGAATTGTGTGAATGATGAAAATGATGCTGTTTAACCCATGAAATTTGAATGAATTATGGGAATGATGAAAATGTTGTTGTTGAACCCATGAAATATATTTAATTGTGTAAATGATGAAAATAGTGCTATTAAACCCGTGAAAATTGATTGATTTGTGGAAATGATGAAAATGTTGTTGTTAAACCCATGAAATTTGATAAAAGTTTGGGAATGATGAAAATGTTGTTGTTAAATCCATGAAATTCCCTTGAATTGTGGGAATGATGAAAAATTTGCTGTTGAACCCATGAAATTTGATTGAATTGTGGGAATGATGAAATGTTGCTGTTAAACCCATGAAATTTGATTGAATTGTGTAAATTATGAAAATGTTGCTATTAAACATATGAAATTTGATTGAATTGTGTCAATGATGAAAATGTTGTTGTTAAACCCATGAAAGTTGATTGAATTGTGAAAATGATGAAATTATTGTTGTTAAACTCATGAATATTGGTTAAAATGTGCGCATGATGAAATTGTTGTTGTTAAACCCATGAAATTTGATTGAATTGTGGGAATGATGAATATTTTGCTATTAAAACCATGAAATTTTATTGAATTGTGTGAATAATGAATATGTTGTTGTTAAACTCATGGAATTTGATTGAATTGTGGAATTGATGAAAATGTTTCTCTTAAAACCATAAAATTTGATTGAATTGAATGAATGATGAAAACGCTGCTATTAAACCCATGGAATTTGATTGAATTGTGGGAATGATGAAAATGTTGACGTTAAACCCATGCAATTTGATTGAATTGTGTGAATGATGAAGATTTTGTTGTTAAACCCATGAAATTTGATTGAATTGTGTGAATGATGAAGATTTTGTTGTTAAACCCATGAAATTTGATTGAATTGTGTGAATGATGAAGATTTTGTTGTTAAACCCTTGAAATTTGATTGAATTGTGTGAATGATGAAAATGATGCTGTTTAACCCATGAAATTTGAATGAATTATGGGAATGATGAAAATGTTGTTGTTGAACCCATGAAATATATTTAATTGTGTAAATGATGAAAATAGTGCTATTAAACCCGTGAAAATTGATTGATTTGTGGAAATGATGAAAATGTTGTTGTTAAACCCATGAAATTTGATAAAAGTTTGGGAATGATGAAAATGTTGTTGTTAAATCCATGAAATTCCCTTGAATTGTGGGAATGATGAAAAATTTGCTGTTGAACCCATGAAATTTGATTGAATTGTGGGAATGATGAAATGTTGCTGTTAAACCCATGAAATTTGATTGAATTGTGTAAATTATGAAAATGTTGCTATTAAACATATGAAATTTGATTGAATTGTGTCAATGATGAAAATGTTGTTGTTAAACCCATGAAAGTTGATTGAATTGTGAAAATGATGAAATTATTGTTGTTAAACTCATGAATATTGGTTAAAATGTGCGCATGATGAAATTGTTGTTGTTAAACCCATGAAATTTGATTGAATTGTGGGAATGATGAATATTTTGCTATTAAAACCATGAAATTTTATTGAATTGTGTGAATAATGAATATGTTGTTGTTAAACTCATGGAATTTGATTGAATTGTGGAATTGATGAAAATGTTGCTCTTAAAACCATAAAATTTGATTGAATTGAATGAATGATGAAAACGCTGCTATTAAACCCATGGAATTTGATTGAATTGTGGGAATGATGAAAATGTTGACGTTAAACCCATGCAATTTGATTGAATTGTGTGAATGATGAAGATTTTGTTGTTAAACCCATGAAATTTGATTGAATTGTGTGAATGATGAAGATTTTGTTGTTTGTTGTTAAACCCTTGAAATTTGATTGAATTGTGTGAATGATGAAAATGATGCTGTTTAACCCATGAAATTTGAATGAATTATGGGAATGATGAAAATGTTGTTGTTGAACCCATGAAATATATTTAATTGTGTAAATGATGAAAATAGTGCTATTAAACCCGTGAAAATTGATTGATTTGTGGAAATGATGAAAATGTTGTTGTTAAACCCATGAAATTTGATAAAATTTGGGAATGATGAAAATGTTGTTGTTAAATCCATGAAATTCCCTTGAATTGTGGGAATGATGAAAAATTTGCTGTTGAACCCATGAAATTTGATTGAATTGTGGGAATGATGAAATGTTGCTGTTAAACCCATGAAATTTGATTGAATTGTGTAAATTATGAAAATGTTGCTATTAAACATATGAAATTTGATTGAATTGTGTCAATGATGAAAATGTTGTTGTTAAACCCATGAAAGTTGATTGAATTGTGAAAATGATGAAATTATTGTTGTTAAACTCATGAATATTGGTTAAAATGTGCGCATGATGAAATTGTTGTTGTTAAACCCATGAAATTTGATTGAATTGTGGGAATGATGAATATTTTGCTATTAAAACCATGAAATTTTATTGAATTGTGTGAATAATGAATATGTTGTTGTTAAACTCATGGAATTTGATTGAATTGTGGAATTGATGAAAATGTTCTCTTAAAACCATAAAATTTGATTGAATTGAATGAATGATGAAAACGCTGCTATTAAACCCATGGAATTTGATTGAATTGTGGGAATGATGAAAATGTTGACGTTAAACCCATGCAATTTGATTGAATTGTGTGAATGATGAAGATTTTGTTGTTAAACCCATGAAATTTGATTGAATTGTGTGAATGATGAAGATTTTGTTGTTAAACCCATGAAATTTGATTGAATTGTGTGAATGATGAAGATTTTGTTGTTAAACCCTTGAAATTTGATTGAATTGTGTGAATGATGAAAATGATGCTGTTTAACCCATGAAATTTGAATGAATTATGGGAATGATGAAAATGTTGTTGTTGAACCCATGAAATATATTTAATTGTGTAAATGATGAAAATAGTGCTATTAAACCCGTGAAAATTGATTGATTTGTGGAAATGATGAAAATGTTGTTGTTAAACCCATGAAATTTGATAAAAGTTTGGGAATGATGAAAATGTTGTTGTTAAATCCATGAAATTCCCTTGAATTGTGGGAATGATGAAAAATTTGCTGTTGAACCCATGAAATTTGATTGAATTGTGGGAATGATGAAATGTTGCTGTTAAACCCATGAAATTTGATTGAATTGTGTAAATTATGAAAATGTTGCTATTAAACATATGAAATTTGATTGAATTGTGTCAATGATGAAAATGTTGTTGTTAAACCCATGAAAGTTGATTGAATTGTGAAAATGATGAAATTATTGTTGTTAAACTCATGAATATTGGTTAAAATGTGCGCATGATGAAATTGTTGTTGTTAAACCCATGAAATTTGATTGAATTGTGGGAATGATGAATATTTTGCTATTAAAACCATGAAATTTTATTGAATTGTGTGAATAATGAATATGTTGTTGTTAAACTCATGGAATTTGATTGAATTGTGGAATTGATGAAAATGTTGCTCTTAAAACCATAAAATTTGATTGAATTGAATGAATGATGAAAACGCTGCTATTTGATTGAATTGTGTGAATGGATGAAATTTTGTTGTTAAACCCATGAAATTTGATTGAATTGTGGGAATGATGAAAATGTTGACGTTAAACCCATGCAATTTGATTGAATTGTGTGAATGATGAAGATTTTGTTGTTAAACCCATGAAATTTGATTGAATTGTGTGAATGATGAAGATTTTGTTGTTAAACCCATGAAATTTGATTGAATTGTGTGAATGATGAAGATTTTGTTGTTAAACCCTTGAAATTTGATTGAATTGTGTGAATGATGAAAATGATGCTGTTTAACCCATGAAATTTGAATGAATTATGGGAATGATGAAAATGTTGTTGTTGAACCCATGAAATATTTAATTGTGTAAATGATGAAAATAGTGCTATTAAACCCGTGAAAATTGATTGATTTGTGGAAATGATGAAAATGTTGTTGTTAAACCCATGAAATTTGATAAAAGTTTGGGAATGATGAAAATGTTGTTGTTAAATCCATGAAATTCCCTTGAATTGTGGAATGATGAAAAATTGCTGTTGAACCCATGAAATTTGATTGAATTGTGGGAATGATGAAATGTTGCTGTTAAACCCATGAAATTTGATTGAATTGTGTAAATTATGAAAATGTTGCTATTAAAATATGAAATTTGATTGAATTGTGTCAATGATGAAAATGTTGTTGTTAAACCCATGAAAGTTGATTGAATTGTGAAAATGATGAAATTCTTGTTTAAACTCATGAATATTGGTTAAAATGTGTGCATGATGAAATTGTTGTTGTTAAACCCATGAAATTTGATTGAATTGTGGGAATGATGAATATTTTGCTATTAAACCATGAAATTTTATTGAATTGTGTGAATAATGAATGTTGTTGTTGTTAAACTCATGGAATTTGATTGAATTGTGGAATTGATGAAAATGTTTCTCTTAAAACCATAAAATTTGATTGAATTGAATGAATGATGAAAACGCTGCTATTAAACCCATGGAATTGATTGAATTGTGGGAATGATGAATGAATGAATGATAAAATGTTGACGTTAAACCCATGCAATTTGATTGAATTGTGTGAATGATGAAGATTTTGTTGTTAAACCCATGAAATTTGATTGAATTGTGTGAATGATGAAGATTTTGTTGTTAAACCCATGAAATTGATTGAATTGTGTGAATGATGAAGATTTTGTTGTTAAACCCTTGAAATTTGATTGAATTGTGTGAATGATGAAAATGATGCTGTTTAACCCATGAAATTTGAATGAATTATGGGAATGATGAAAATGTTGTTGTTGAACCCATGAAATATATTTGAATTGTGTAAATGATGAAAATAGTGCTATTAAACCCGTGAAAATTGATTGATTTGTGGAAATGATGAAAATGTTGTTGTTAAACCCATGAAATTGATAAAAGTTTGGGAATGATGAAAATGTGTTGTTAAATCCATGAAATTCCCTTGAATTGTGGAATGATGAAAAATTTGCTGTTGAACCCATGAAATTTGATTGAATTGTGGGAATGATGAAATGTTGCTGTTAAACCCATGAAATTTGATTGAATTGTGTAAATTATGAAAATGTTGCTATTAAACATATGAAATTTGATTGAATTGTGTCAATGATGAAAATGTGTTGTTAAACCCATGAAAGTTGATTGAATTGTGAAAATGATGAAAATTGTTGTTAAACTCATGAATATTGGTTAAAATGTGTGCATGATGAAATTGTTGTTGTTAAACCCATGAAATTTGATTGAATTGTGGGAATGATGAATATTTGCTATTAAAACCATGAAATTTTATTGAATTGTGTGAATAATGAATATGTTGTTGTTAAACTCATGGAATTTGATTGAATTGTGGAATTGATGAAAATGTTTCTCTTAAAACCATAAAATTTGATTGAATTGAATGAATGATGAAAACGCTGCTATTAAACCCATGGAATTTGATTGAATTGTGGGAATGATGAAAATGTTGACGTTAAACCCATGCAATTTGATTGAATTGTGTGAATGATGAAGATTTGTTGTTAAACCCATGAAATTTGATTGAATTGTGTGAATGATGAAGATTTTGTTGTTAAACCCATGAAATTTGATTGAATTGTGTGAATGATGAAGATTTTGTTGTTAAACCTTGAAATTTGATTGAATTGTGTGAATGATGAAAATGATGCTGTTTAACCCATGAAATTTGAATGAATTATGGGAATGATGAAAATTTTGTTGTTGAACCCATGAAATATATTTAATTGTGTAAATGATGAAAATAGTGCTATTAAACCCGTGAAAATTGATTGATTTGTGGAAATGATGAAAATGTTGTTGTTAAACCTATGAAATTTGATAAAAGTTTGGGAAAGATGAAAATGTTGTTGTTAAAGCCATGAAATTCCCTGAATTGTGGGAATGATGAAAAATTGCTGTTGAACCATGAAATTTGATTGAATTGTGGGAATGATGAAATGTTGCTGTTAAACCCATGAAATTTGATTGAATGTGTAAATTATGAAAATGTTGCTATTAAACATATGAAATTTGATTGAATTGTGTCAATGATGAAAATGTTGTTGTTAAACCCATGAAAGTTGATTGAATTGTGAAAATGATGAAATTATTGTTGTTAAACTCATGAATATTGGTTAAAAGTGCGCATGATGAAATTGTTGTTGTTAAACCATGAAATTTGATTGAATTGTGGAATGATGAATATTTTGCTATTAAAACCATGAATTTTATTGAATTGTGTGAATAATGAATATGTTGTTGTTAAACTCATGGAATTTGATTGAATTGTGGAATTGATGAAAATGTTCTCTTAAAACCATAAATTTGATTGAATTGAATGAATGATGAAAACGCTGCTATTAAACCATGGAATTTGATTGAATTGTGGGAATGATGAAAATGTTTGATGATTTTGTTACGTTAAACCATGAAATTTGATTGAATTGTGTGAATGATGAAGATTTGTTGTAAACCATGAAATTTGATGAATTGTGTGAATGATGAGATTTTGTTGTTAAACCCATGAAATTTGATTGAATTGTGTGAATGATGAGAATTTTGTTTAAACCCTTGAAATTTGATTGAATTGTGTGAATGATGAAAATGATGCTGTTTAACCCATGAAATTGAATGAATTATGGGAATGATGAAAATGTTGTTGTTGAACCATGAAATATATTTAATTGTGTAAATGATGAAAATAGTGCTATTAAACCCGTGAAAATTGATTGATTTGTGGAAATGATGAAAATGTGTTGTTAAACCCATGAAATTTGATTAAAAGTTTGGGAATGATGAAAATGTTGTGTTAAATCCATGAAATTCCCTTGAATTGTGGGAATGATGAAAAATTGCTGTTGAACCCATGAAATTTGATTGAATTGTGGGAATGATGAAATGTTGCTGTTAAACCCATGAATTTGATTGAATTGTGTAAATTATGAAAATGTTGCTATTAAAACATATGAAATTTGATTGAATTGTGTCATGATGAAATGTGTGGTTAAACCCATGAAAGTTGATTGAATTGTGAAAATGATGAAATTATTGTGTTAAACTCATGAATATTGGTTAAAATGTGTGCATGATGAAATGTTGTTGTTAAACCCATGAAATTTGATTGAATTGTGGGAATGATGAATATTTTGCTATAAAAACCATGAAATTTTATTGAATTGTGTGAATAAGAATATGTTGTTGTTAAACTCATGGAATTTGATTGAATTGTGGAATTGATGAAAATGTTGCTCTTAAAACCATAAAATTTGATTGAATTGAATGAATGATGAAAACGCTGCTATTAAACCCATGGAATTTGATTGAATTGTGGGAATGATGAAAATGTTGACGTTAAACCCATGCAATTTGATTGAATTGTGTGAATGATGAAGATGTTGTTGTTAAACCCATGAAATTTGATTGAATTGTGTGAATGATGAAGATTTTGTTGTTAAACCCATGAAATTTGATTGAATTGTGTGAATGATGAA